>NC_051862.1:66189623-66302123 GCF_015732765.1 Culex quinquefasciatus
AAAATGGCTTATATAGGCCTTGGATAACATGTCTACAAAGTTTCATTGAAATCGGAGAGGGTCGGGTACAAAAGTACCAGATAAATTCCTGATTTGAGCTGGAATTGCTCTTTTGTTTTTGTTTTTGTTTTTGTTTTTGTTTTTGTTTTTTGTTTTTGTTTTTTTTTTTGTTTTTTGTTTTTTGTTTTTGTTTTTGTTTTTTGTTTTTTGTTTTGTTTTTGTTTTGTTTTTTGTTTTTGTTTTTTGTTTTTGTTTTTGTTTTTTGTTTTGTTTTTGTTTTTGTTTTTTGTTTTTTGTTTTTGTTTTTGTTTTGTTTTTTGTTTTTGTTTTTGTTTTTGTTTTTGTTTTTGTTTTTTGTTTTTGTTTTGTTTTGTTTTGTTTTTGTTTTTGTTTTTTGTTTTTGTTTTTTGTTTTTTGTTTTTGTTTTTGTTTTTGTTTTTGTTTTTGTTTTTGTTTTTGTTTTTGTTTTTGTTTTTGTTTTTTTTTGTTTTTGTTTTTTGTTTTTGTTTTTGTTTTTTGTTTTTGTTTTTGTTTTTTGTTTTTGTTTTTGTTTTTGTTTTTGTTTTTTGTTTTTGTTTTTGTTTTTGTTTTTTTTTTTTTTTTGTTTTTTGTTTTTTGTTTTTGTTTTTTGTTTTTGTTTTTGTTTTTGTTTTTTGTTTTTTGTTTTTGTTTTTGTTTTTTGTTTTTGTTTTTGTTTTTGTTTTTGTTTTTATTTTTTATTTTTTGTTTTTGTTTTTGTTTTTGTTTTTTGTTTCCTTTGTTTTTTTTTTTGTTTTTCGCTTATCACAAACTTATTCCGCAGCACGCAATTTCATAAAATAAGAAACATTTAGCTAATTTCAAGCACAAATGCGTGGCGCTTTCCGCGATCACTTTCACCACAACTCCCGATACGATTCTCGAGAGTGGCCACTCAAAATCTCCATATATCGCGAATCGCGCACATCTCCCAGCTTGAAAAAAGGCCGCAATTGGCCGTCGTTTGAATTGTTAATTAAAAGCCGACTCAGATCGGCGAGGTGCGCACGATCGTTCAAGGTGTACCAGGACCAGGTACGACGACGACGGTGCGGAATTAATTCGCGCGAAAGGGGGAAGATGTGCTGGTTCGCAACAACAACAACCAGATCGGGGAGACGCGTGTTCCCAAGCTGCCATTCACTTCTGGGGAAGCTCGTCTTCAGCGCTGAGACCCAGCTCAGCTCGTATGGTAATTTATTTAGCCGGTGAGAGATGAGGCTTCCCCCTGCGGATTGTCTTCTAGGATGGGCTCCTATAGATTATTTTATGGCTTGTGAATGCACCTGTTGACATGGATGAATATTTAATTGGCACTCGAGGGGCAATTATGTTTGTAAGGCTTGGAGTTGGCTGAGCTCTGCACACACTCTAGATCAGCGATTCTCAACCTTCTTCTAGGCTGGTACCCCCTACCGTGTAAATCAAGTAGGCCGGTACCCCCGTTGAGAATCACTGCTCTAGATGATGCGCCACGTTCTTGAAAACTTGGAAAAGGTCTAGGTTATCACGGTTATCATGGGTGAATTGAATGCTTATGATGCTGTTATACCAATGCTTGAGGTATCACTAACCTGGGTTGTGTGACTCAAATCTCTTGAAGTTGATCGTTGTCGTATTCAGCGTCACTAAAGTTTCAAAAGTGTAATTGAAGTCATTGAAAAAGATAACCATTTTTCTCTAATGAAACAATAAAATACCCCATCACGGTCTTGTGATAAACTCATCTAGGGAATTGTTCAAATGACTTTTAGCGCGCTCCAGTTTGTCAGTGCAATTTATGCCGACTAAGCCTCCGGAGCAGACTCCAACCCTCATGACTAGACCAGATTTGTCGTTGATAACCCAATGGAACAGTTTCACGTACTCTGTCTGGCTCGCAAGTAATGTCTAGCAGCAGTACGTAGTTTGTTATAATTTACTTTACTTGGGAATCCATGGGAACATTACTTCCCATTTAGTGCTACTCTCAAGGCCCGCTGGAATGCTGCGTCGTCTTCGCCATCATCTGGAATCTCCACTCCAGACCGAACCATCAACAGCAGAGTCAGCACATGTAGTTCATATAAATCAGTCGAAAATGGCTCAATGTTGCGATTCTGTTAGTCATCATCGGAGAGCTTCTTTGTTTTAACCGCCCGTCGACCTGCTTCGTTTGATGAACTGTGGGTAAAGTCTCAATTAGACGTCTGTGGAGACCCACACAGCAGTGATTGGGGTCCTACACGTGCCCGCAAACGTCAGACGAATTGAGCGCGCAGATTGAAGGAGATGTTCAAATAACTATGATCAAGGGAGACGTTTGGGTCCAACGTTTGGCAGGTTGAACTTTCGGTAAGTGGTGTGGGAAAAGTTGAACTCTGCCAAACTAGTTTAGTACTGGAAGGTAAATGTCAGCTGGTTTCAGCCGAGCGACCTAGACCTGATCTAATAAAAATGTATCTAAAATTTTAATGTGATTTGAAACAGCAAATCGAATACTAATACGGCTTCTTCCAAAAATGGAAGCCCAACCGTCCCTTCTCGATTCTCTACTGATTGCGAACCGCTAATTTACTGATATTTTTCACACAAAAATTAAGCCCCGAAAATTGCCCCCAATTAATCAGTTCGATGCTGAGCATATGCATATAATTAAGGCTTGAGCCGCGGAGCAAGCTGCGAGATAAGCCCACGGATGGATCTTGAATCGCGGAGCAGAGTCGCGGGAAACTTCGGTGATAACTTTGTGCACTCAAAGCTGGGGAGGATAATTTTTGTGACAAGATTTAGTTTTGTTTATAAGTTTGTCTTAAGATTGCCTGCATTTTTTTTTGTGCTGTTGAAAATGCTAAATAAAAATTTCTGCTAAAGACTTAACATCTGCTGTAAAAAGATAGGACATGTCACAAGATAGTGCACAAGCGCCCAAATACCAAACAAAGGATTTTATATCTGCGGAGTCGGGAACCAACAACAAAATTGTTGAAAATTAAATGACTTCGACTCCGACTTGGTTGTTGAAGATTCAGTGACTCCAACTTCGGCTGCGGTTTCTCAGTATTTTCTTAATACTTGCTTCGAACCTACTTCCAATCCTTCTCTAGCACTTCAAAAACAACCAACTCTATCGCTTCGACTTTAACTCCAACTCCACTGCCTTGCAGTTCAGTAATAGTTTTAGATGTAACCAAATTTGAAAAGAATCAGCTTACCAAGAAATGTCGGGATTTATCAGAGATACTACAGAAGATCATTCCGGAAGTGATATAAATTATTACAAGAAAATCGATAACAGAGAAAAAAATGTTCCCGATAACTCAATTTGGTATTGAGGAGATATGTTTTTTGCAATAGTATATAGTTGATTTTGATATTGTTTGCATATTTTTGGTTTATTAGAAATTTGCTTGGTTCAAATTGAATATTACATAAAATCAGTTAATATTGGCAGACGTCTGACAAATTTTGTTCAACATTTGAAAAAAAAAAAATATATAATTTAACAAAGACCAGTCCAAGTGAGCAATCAACAAAAATGTTTGAAAGTTTTAGCAATAAAAAATAGTAAAATATTTCACTTTTTTTTTTATTTCAAGACTTTCGATCAAACTATTGGTAACCTTGGGGGGGTATATCAATATTTAAAAGAATCAGCTTTACATATTTTTCACTATTCAAAAAAGTTTTGGCATAAATACCACATTTGGTCAAAATAAAGTCCATGATGAAATTGGTAAAAAATGGTTCTGGCCATATTTAGCAAAATAAAAAAATAATTACAAATTGAGTTATGGACATTTAGAAAATTTTCTAACTAATCGTTGATTTCCTTAAAAAATTACATTCACATTTTTATAAATGTTTTCATGGCCAAAATAATGGCTTAAACAAAGTCGGAAAAAATTCCCGTAGTTTTGGCCATATGTAGCAAATAAAAATACAACATATTGGGTTACACTTAGAAAATTTTCAACCAAATTGTTGTTGGGGGTATGTCGATAATTGAAAAAACAACTTCCAAATTTTTAACATTTAAAAAAAGTTTTGGTATAAAACTACATTTCATGGCCAAAATTTTTGCCAAAATAAAAAAAATAAAATCAAATTTGGTTGTGAAAAATTGGTATTGACTTTCCTATAGCTAGTTAAAATCAAATTCAACAATAAGAATTTTTATTCAATTTTTATGAAATTCTGATGTACACAACCGCAATTTTTTTCGCAAAAAAATATCTTTTTTGTCGATACTTAAATATTTTGGAAACTAATGTTGGCATAACAACTGGACATGTGTAAAATGCATTTTAAAACACTTTTATCATTTAAATCAGGGGTGACCAAAGTATGGCCCGCGGGCCAAACGTGGCCCGCGAGGTGATTTTTTGTGGCCCGCGGACCCATTTTGAATGATCATGTAAAATTGCCCTTTTACGCATTTGTAAGTGATTTTATATTTCCCGAAAATTAAGATTATTTCCAGATTAAATTTTCGAAAGGTTCTATCTGCATAGGTAACCCATGACTTCTTAATATAAAACTAATGATAGAGATTTTTTTATTAGGTCCTATAAACATATGATAGACAATAGTTTATTGGTCCTTTAAAAAAAACTCTGGAAATATTGTTTTGAAAAATCAATCTTATTTAAATAACACTTTAAATAGGATTGAAAAAAGTAAATTTGGCCGAATTTTCATCGAATATTTTTAGAAATAAGTTGTAGAACGTTCGAATTTGGATAAAACTAAAATATAGGCATATAATCATTTTTAAAAAAATCATTACGTATGATTTTTTATTATCCTGGCCTAACATTTATTTCGCACTTAGAACATTCCACAACCATTTGAACTCATAACGTGTGGGTTACGGATCTGAGTACCTAACAACTGATTAAGGCAGAATGAAATTTATTGAAATTGGATTGATCAATGACCCACAACTTATTATTAAAGTTGCACATTATTTAAAAATAAAAATACGCATTTTCACAAAGTTCGGGTCACTCCTTCTGAAATATATTTTAAAAATTAAAAAGTTTGTTGAAATAGAAGTGCATTCAACTAAATACCTTTTTATTTTCGTTATATTTGTGGAATCATGATTTTATTTAGTCAAGAATATTGTTTTGATTTGTATTGATTTCGATTTCGATTTTGATTGTTGAGGCACGAAAGTTGCAAATAAAATTCAGATGAATAATAAATATTTGTTTTGCATTTTTTTTAGAATTTTCTTAATTTAATGAAATTAAATCAATTGATAAACAAATATAAAAATTACAAAAACGTTCTAAAATAACCTGAAATTTCAAATGATTTTTTTTTCAATTTTATAGATTAAAATATTTTTATTTTTTTTTCATTTTTTCTCATTTGGCCCGCAAGTTCATGTGAGCTTCGAATTTGGCCCACCATTCAACAACTTTGAGCACCCCTGATTTAAATGTTGAAACAATGGCTCGTTATTTCAATTGTTGTACTTCTTTTTAAATAATAATTGAATTGCATTTTCAATTGCTTTCAGCTGATCACATTGAAATTTTAAAGTTTTTTTGAAAAAAAAAACAAAAACATTCTCCCCTGAATTTTAGGAAAGTTTTTTTATTTTTTTTTAGTATTTGCAACAGCATAAACAAAATGCCTTATTTTTAGAAAATACTCAAATTTCTATAATTCTTGATAGAGGTATTAAACTATATGAAGTTAGATATTCATTTTAACTTTATTAAAGTTTTTCCTGATATTATTTTCTTAGTATTTTGTGAAAAATTGAGTATAAAAAAATCAAATATATTGTAAATGCATACAGAACTTAGCTTCGTTTGATACCCATATTTCAAATTATGAAAATTTGAGTACCGTAAACCGGGGTGACTTTGATAGGATTTCAATTTGTTTTTGGAATATTTTCCAACAGGTAAGGTTTTTCTCAAGATCATTATTTTTAGAACATGTACTGGGGTAGGCCACACAAAGTCCATGCACTATTTTGGAAAAAAAAAGTTTTTTCAATAGAGTTCAGATAAATAATTCCGTTCAAAAATCTTAGTTTATATTCCGGGGTGACTTTTATAGTCATAGTTTTTCTTTTTAAAATCATATTTAAGATGTTTAAACTTTATTTGTACGTGGGTAATTCTCCGCCAACTCACACAGCAGTTGCCCCGACCCCTCTTCGATTTGCGTGAAACTTTGTCCTAAGGGGTAACTTTTGTCCCTGATCATGAATCCGAGGTCCGTTTTTGGATATCTCGTGACGGAGGGGCGGTACGACCCCTTCCATTTTTGAACATGCGAAAAAAGAGGTGTTTTTCAATAATTTGCAGCCTGAAACGGTGATGAGATAGAAATTTGGTGTCAAAGGGACTTTTATGTAAAATTAGACGCCCGATTTGATGGCGTACTCAGAATTCCGAAAAGGTATTTTTCATCGAAAAAAACACTAAAAAAGTTTTAAAAATTCTCCCATTTTCCGTTACTTGACTGTAAAATTTTTTGGAACATGTCATTTTATGGGAAATTTAATGAACTTTTCGAATCTACATTGACCCAGAAGGGTCATTTTTTCATTTAGAACAAAATTTTTCATTTTAAAATTTCGTGTTTTTTCTAACTTTGCAGGGTTATTTTTTAGAGTGTAACAATGTTCTACAAAATTGTAGAGCAGACAATTACAAAAATTTTGATATATAGACATAAGGGGTTTGCTTAAAAACATCACGAGTTATCGCGATTTTACGAAAAAAAGTTTTGAAAAAGTTGGTCGTCGTCGATCATGGCCGTTCATGGTCACCCGCGACAGACACGGACAACGAAACAAAGAGAAACGCAAAAAGTAACTTTTTCAAAACTTTTTTTCGTAAAATCACGATAACTCGTGATGTTTTTTAGCAAACACCTCATGTATATATATCAAAAATTTTGTAATTGTCTGCTCTACAACTTTGTAGAACATTGTTACACTCTAAAAAATAACCCTGCAAAGTTAGAAAAGACACGAAATCTTAAAATGAAAAATTTTGTTCTAAATGAAAAAATTACCCTTCTGGGTCAATGTAGATTCGAAAAGTACATTAAATTTCCCATAAAATGACATGTTCCAAATTTTTTTACAGTCGAGTAACGGAAAATGGGAGAATTTTAAAACTTTTTTAGTGTTTTTCGATGAAAATACGTTTTTTCGGAATTCTGTACGCCATCAAATCGGGCGTCTAATTTAACATAAAAGTCCCTTTGACACCAAATTTCTATCTCATCACCGTTTCAGGCTGCAAATTATTGAAAAACACCTCTTTTTCGCATGTTCAAAATGGAAGGTCGTACCGCCCTCCGTCATGAGAAAAACGGACCTCGGATTCGTGATCAGGGACACAAGTTACCCCTTAGGACAAAGTTTCACGGAAATCGAAGAGGGGTCGGGGCAACTTTTCCCGATTTCGTGTGAGTTGGTAGAGAATTACCTATAAATATCATATTTCATGGCCAAAATAAAGTCCATGTTGAAATTGGTACAACAAATCTCATTGTTCTGGCCATATTTAAAAAAATAAAAAATAAAAATTACAAATTGGGTTTTGGACATAATATTTAAATTTTTAAATTTTCATTAATGGTTTGGTATCAAGACCACATTTCTTGGCAAAAGTATTGTCCTAGACAAAATTGTAAAAAAATCCCATAGTTTTGGCCATATTTAGCAAAATAAAAGTATAACAAATTAGGTTACACTGTTGATGATTTCTTTAGGGGGTATGTCGAAAATACAGAAAAGCAACTTCCAAATTTTGCCGATACTTTGATATTTTGGAAATCAATGACTGCACAACAACTGGACAGATGTATAATGCATTTTAAAACACTTTTTTCATTCAAATGTTGAAACCTTGGTTCTTTATTTCAATTTTTATACTTTTTTTTATTTCCATTGAAAAAAAATAATGCAAGAAATTGCATTTCCAATTGCAATCACGCTGAATTTTTGAAGTTTTTTGAAAAAAAAAAAAAATCTCCCCTGATTTTTTGGAAAATATTTGATTTTATTTCAATATTTGCAACAGCAACAGCAACAGCAACAAATTCAAAAATACTCAAATTTCTATAATTCTTGATATAGGTATTAAACTATGTGAAATTAGGCAATCATTTTAACTTTATTAAGGTTTCTCTTGTTATTATTTTCTTGGTACTTTGAGAAAAAATGAGAATCAAAAATATCTAATATCATGAAAATGCATACAGAATTTTGCTTCGTTTGATACTCATATTGCAAATTATGAAAATTTAAGTATTTAAATTTTAAATGTTTTTTGGAATAGTTTAAAAATATTGTGAAACAAAATTTGTTAGCGATAATAACTTAACTTTTTTTATCTAGTGAGGTGTGATTTCAAGTTTTTTGCATGTTTTGTAATTTTTTCGAAAGACATTATTTTTTTTGCAGTTTGAAAATATTTCATATCGGAAAAGTACCCTTGCAATAAAAATAATCGGAAAGCCTAGAAATATCTTCCAAATTTTCAAATTTGGTGAAAAATTAGTTTTTTCAGAGTAGCAGTTTTTTAACTCCCGATCTCGGATACAAAAAGATCGATTTTAATGGTAAAAAGTAAACCATTTGTGATACTTTGTGCACTTTTCTATTTGAATAATTTAGAAATATCAATATCAAAAGTAACCTTTTGAAAGGGCAAAAAATATTTATTTTTTACATTGACAGACATCAATATCGAGCTTGATTTTTGAAATACATTTTTTTTAACTAAAGAAAGCAGAAAATTTCAAAAAGTTTCCGGGATATTGCGAGTCCAAAAATGTGGACAAAAACAAAAATAAATAAATAATAATAAATAATAGATAATAATAATTAAGACAAAAATTATGACACTGAGAAAAACATATTTTTCACTAATTTTGAAAATTATTGTAAAATTGTAAAATAAATTGAATCAGGCTTTAAAATAAAACAAAATCATATGCCTGCCAGAGCTCTTTCACTTGGGTGCAAAACCCCAAACCCCCAAGCCAGCTGGAATCGATTGCTGCTGCTCCTTCGTCGAGTTCGCACAGTGCCTTTTTCCCTCATCCTCGACCTGTGTATCATTCCGTTTATTTGTTTATTGATATCTCCTTATAATTATATCATTAAATTAATTGGATTCGAGACACCGTGGACCCTCGACCCGCCAACGGGGGCTTCCGTTGAGGACGCGGACTCCACTCTCCAAGGCGAGAGGTTCCCAACTGCACACCAGCCCAATGCACATTCGGCAATGATAAATTATGAAACATGTCGGAATTGTACGCGATTGTACGCGGTCACGTTTTGTCCGCGCCGGAGAATCGAAAATTTTCAAAATGACCGCGGGCGTCCTCGCGGAACCAGGTCGTTATCGCCGGGCTGACCCCCGGGTTCGAACCATTTTCGTAATGTATCATTTTGGTGCGTTTTATTGCCAGTGGTCAATTTCGTCTCTCCCAGATTTCAATTACCGATGCGCGACCACCACCGGTGGAAAGTTGCGTGCATTTCCCAACCCTTTTCGCGAGAGGTTTTTTTCTCGGGGTGGGCACTTTAATCGAGCAATTACTAGGCTGGCAGTGGTCTGCAATCGCCAAATCATCGCAGAGACGTCCAGCGACGTAAATGTTGTAATTAATGTTCGCGTGAGCATCGCGGACAAAAAAAAACGGTTTTGTCGAGCAGTCTGAGGTGAAGAATCTGCCAAGAAGAAGCTTTCGTTTTCCGAAAAAAATCAGAAAAACGAAATAATAAAAGTGCAAAACTCATGTGGAGCACGCTGAAAAGTGCCCTGCGAACTTACCCGAGCAGAAGAAAATCACGTTACACAGTTTTATTGAGTTGCATCTTGTTCTAAAATTGACATGTGAGTTTTGTTGTCAAAGCCATGAAGTTATATTTATTCGGTTAAAATTAAAATGTTAAAATGTTTATTTTTTAGCAATTTTTTCTCAATAGTAACACAGTTTGTTAAAAGCTGCTTTCAAGAAATGTGCTTTTTAAACCCTAACATTAATATGTTGTGTTGCTGTTTGGAAACTGATCGGTTCGTCATTCTTAAAAAACTGTGTAAAAACTGTATAAATTGTACTTGCTGCAATAACTGTTATATTGTCCATCGAACCAACTCTGCTCGGGTTACCAGAAATTAAACAAACACTGCTCTTTCTCGCGGTGTACGTCATCGCCGTCAGGGAGCTCCTACTCGAAGCAAATTAAATTATACACATTTCAAGCCCCTTAATGAGATAGTTTCACATTTCGATGCACTAATTTGAGAAGGGGTTTTCGGAACGAAGAGGGGTATGAATGTTTTCGATTTTTCGTTTTCGCACACCGATAAAAGGTTGCATCACTAACACAGTTTGTTGGAAATGGCCCTGAGCGGGGATTAGGATTCGTTAGCGATGCATAATGTGGACCATTCATGAGGATCGGAAGGCTGCCGAATTTGTTGATTGATTGCAACCTGGAAAGGTGCCTCTTTGGTTTAATTTGAACTGAATTAAATTTCTGAAAAATGTGTTCCAATCTGTCATTGATTTCAAGTAATAATAATCTTCATCCCTGACATATTTCAGACGCAAAATACTGGTCAAACCGTTTTCGATTTCCATATTGGTCAAACAATACCCCATCCCAAACGGGATCATCACACCTGATCTTCATTTGGACCAAAGGCAATCCCAAATCCGACCCGTCATCGAGTGAAATCCCTGACTAATTCATCCGTTTTTGGCAGGGAGACCTGACCACGCGTACGTGCACGAATTTCAATGGCGACCTGTCATCACTCCAAACTTGCAAATTGAATTAGTCTTCCGCGACGACTGCTCGATGCTCTAATTGCCCCTCAACCCCCGGATGATGATGATGGGAGCCTCTCCGGAGGGCAGTCGAATTCCGGCCTGGTTTGTCCACTCTGAGGTGACTCAGCGCGCGAGCGCTAAAAATAACATTTAAATTAGCTGAAAATCACAACCAGGTACTTGAGTTAGGGGACCACACCTGACTGGAAGAGACTCTCTGGAAAGATGAAGTTTAAACTTCAATTGCTCCAAATAAAATCTTAAACATTTTTAATACAAATTTAAGCTAAAATGTTAAAAGCTTAATCTAACAAAATTAGCTTTAAATTTATTTTTCGAATGTCTTTAAATAAATTACAATATTATTGAAATTTTATAATTATTGTCAGCCAATCTCCAACAGATTTTTGCAGCTAGTCAAACCATTCTACAACGATTTAATCTTCCGTGCGAACCAGTGTACCCAGTAATTAGACCACTTTTTGTTTAACGATTATGGTGATTGCGTTACGAGCAGCCCCCAGCCACCACCGGGAGATGATTCGGATCCAGGGTTTTACGACCCTCGAAGAAGTCGTCCACTCAGCGACGTTGGACGCCCCGGACGAAATGTCAGCTAATTAGAATGATAAAATTCACTGCTAAAGTAATTGATGGTGGGCCGCCATAAAGTGGTCCTCTAGTCTCCTGCGTGTGATCCAAATATCAACCCAAAACGGTAACAATTTCCCAGCCGAGCTTAGAGCTTGAGCCTGAGTGAGTGGTCCAGCGGTCATAAAAACCGCCACTTGACAAGAGCTGGGGGTGACCATTAATTATACGGCAATCTGCGGTCAACCTGACGACGACGACGTCTAGTCTGCGGAAGGCCCCGTCCGGATGAGACGAGTTACGGAGTTGACGACGGATGACGTTTCATCGAGTTGGCCAAATTGACGCCTGTGGGGGCCATTTGAGGGAGCTCGTGCGGGTTCATGATTATTGCGTGCAAATTTATTGATGCTACAGGGGTGGCATTTGGAGGCCCCGAAGGAACGCAGCGGTCATAAAACGCACCCGTGGTCATCGTTTCAGTCACCATGAAAGTGTGAAGGTTGCCGCGAGGAAGCAACGCTCATCGTTGATCTCCGAGTACGGTTTCTCACGGAACTGCAGTTTCAAATTACCTCAAGGCCACTAGCTAATCAGCTTCTCGGTGGGGTGTTCGAGCTGGTGACAGCACTGACGATCTTCTTCAACGTTGTTTGTCACCAGCAATGATCGCAACTTTAAGGTTTGAAACAATCAACCTACAAATCCACATATGATCAGCACATCTCCCCACCCCATTGTAACGTTACAAACCCAACAAACTTGTTGCCATATTGGACCAAAATCGATTCCTTTCTCTTCAAAAGAGAGAAGTACCTCCGCTAGACCAACTCATCATCATCATAGCCAACTCAATCGAGGCGAAGGAGGAGCATTCCTGACTGGCAACTAAATAACGATCACATGAAATGGTTTACGACAGCAAGAAGAGCAGCAGCGATGGCCTATGAAATTGCAGATCAACCAAACCAGGACTTCGGGGCCTCCTTCCCACCGCCGCTGAAATCTGGAAATAAGTTTAATTTCCGCGCGTTGCCTGTCGATAAAACGCATAAAATGCGCCTTTTGCGACGACTAACAAACGGTTTTAACAGCGCCGTAAAAGATTATTTATAAACAGAGTCCAGAGTGGCGTATGAACGCACAATGATCACTGTGGGCTTGGAAAAAATATTTGTAAAATAAATTATGCCTAATAAGCAAATAAAAAAAAAACAAAAGGTTCGTATTTAATAGACCTTCTCAAAACTTTATTGATTTGTTATCCGCCCCTCCGTCACTAGATATCGATGATTTGGGTCGGATCAATGACAAAAATTACCCCCTAAACAAACAAAAACAAAAACAAAAACAAAAACAAAAACAAAAACAAAAACAAAAACAAAAACAAAAACAAAAACAAAAACAAAAACAAAAACAAAAACAAAAACAAAAACAAAAACAAAAACAAAAACAAAAACAAAAACAAAAACAAAAACAAAAACAAAAACAAAAACAAAAACAAAAACAAAAACAAAAACAAAAACAAAAACAAAAACAAAAACAAAAACAAAAACAAAAACAAAAACAAAAACAAAAACAAAAAAACAAAAACAAAAACAAACAAAAACAAAAACAAAAACAAAAACAAAAACAAAAACAAAAACAAAAACAAAAACAAAAACAAAAACAAAAACAAAAACAAAAACAAAAACAAAACAAAAACAAAAACAAAAACAAAAACAAACAAAAAAAAAAAAACAAAAACAAAAACAAAAACAAAAACAAAAACAAAAACAAAAACAAAAACAAAAACAAAAACAAAACAAAAACAAAAACAAAAACAAAAACAAAAACAAAAACAAAAACAAAAACAAAAACAAAAACAAAAAACAAAACAAAAACAAAAAACAAAAACAAAAACAAAAACAAAAACAAAAACAAAAACAAAAACAAAAACAAAAACAAAAACAAAAACAAAAACAAAAACAAAAACAAAAACAAAAACAAAACAAAAACAAAAACAAAAACAAAAACAAAAACAAAAACAAAAACAAAAACAAAAACAAAACAAAAACAAAAACAAAAACAAAAACAAAAACAAAACAAAAACAAAAACAAAAACAAAAACAAAAACAAAAACAAAAACAAAAACAAAAACAAAAAACAAAAACAAAAACAAAAACAAAAACAAAAACAAAAACAAAAACAAAAACAAAAACAAAAACAAAAACAAAAACAAAAACAAAAACAAAACAAAACAAACAAAAACAAAAACAAAAACAAAAACAAAAACAAAAACAAAAACAAAAACAAAAACAAAAACAAAAACAAAACAAAACAAAAACAAAAACAAAACAAACAAAAACAAAAACAAAAACAAAACAAAAACAAAAAAACAAAACAAAAACAAAAACAAAAACAAAAACAAAAACAAAAACAAAAACAAAAAAAAAAACAAAAACAAAAACAAAAACAAAAACAAAAACAAAAACAAAAACAAAAACAAAAACAAAAACAAAAACAAAAACAAAAACAAAAACAAAAACAAAAACAAAAACAAAAACAAAAACAAAAACAAAAACAAAAACAAAAACAAAGACAAAAACAAAAACAAAAACAAAAACAAAAACAAAAACAAAAACAAAAACAAAAACAAAAACAAAAACAAAAACAAAAACAAAAACAAAAACAAAAACAAACAAAAACAAAAACAAAAACAAAAACAAAAACAAAAACAAAACAAAAACAAAAACAAAACAAAAACAAAAACAAAAACAAAAACAAAAAAAACAAAAACAAAAACAAAAACAAAAACAAAAACAAAAACAAAAACAAAAACAAAAACAAAAACAAAAACAAAAACAAAGACAAAAACAAAAACAAAAACAAAAACAAAAACAAAAACAAAAACAAAAACAAAAACAAACCCAACCCAACCCAAAAATAATTTTTGGTTATGTTTTGTAAAATATTACAAGAACAATGGAAAATATTTTACGATATGAGCTTTTTGATCCCTGGACCTTCATATCTGGAAATTAATTTTTCATGGGACCTTTTCAAATATTTAGCTAGTTTTGTCGGATGTCAACATCTTTTTCCTGAAAAGCCAAACTTTTGAATTGTGGCGCTATTAAAATGGTTCAGCCGTTCCGGAGTTTTAATTTTTTTAATGTGGTTTTTGCAAAAAATATTTTAAGTTTTGAGCAATAATTTTGTTCATCAAAACTCACACGCTTACACTTTTTTACTAACATTGTTTAATTTTACCAATTATCTGATAAATAGAAAAATCTGTGAAATTTTAGCAACATTCGATAGGTAAATTAAATATTGTTTATTCTTCAATTGATTTTCGGTGAAATTTTGTTAATTTATTATGTTTAATTTATTAAATAAGTGTAAATACAATATCTCTTAAAATCTCAAAGATATTCCCACTGTGCCGCTAACCAGTTAGACAAACCAATCTGGGGGCGTAATTTTCCCCGTGATTTTTACCATTGTGGCGCAGTTTGCAATTGTCAAGAGATTCAAATCTCCCCCAACGCGAGATGGCCATTTGAGGCGCCATAAAAGCTCGCACAACATTGTAAGGATACGACCGACCACAGGTCCTTCAGCAGAGTCATCATCCCGCTTTGAATTCCTGGAAGGTCTATTTTATTGTTGAAATAGATTGGCCAACGCCGTGATACTTTCGCTAATTTTAACGATCGCCGCGGCATCGGAATATCGATCTCCGATCTGGCCCCGCGAGTAACGATCAATTAGTGGCGTGATTTATGGTGTGTACCTGACTCCTCGGTCAGATCTCCTCCGCTCCAGGACTCCAGTAAGTGGGTGCAAACGAGAGGTGCCGACGAAAGGTTCGTCTCTGGCTAATGGCCTAATAGCAAAAATGAAGTGCGCTGTAAATTAGCGTTTTGTGGGAGTTTGAAGTGCGCGCGCGCGTACGGGTGAAATGGATTGAGCGGTTTTTATGATCGGTTCTGGGCCCAACTTATCTCGGAACGACCCCGGGTTGGATGCTGGATGTGGCTAATGAACCTTCTCGCTCAGGTGAGACGACCCGCGCGAGTGCGTTAATGTTAATCAGCATAACTATGAAAAATGTAATCTCTGTTTGATGGCAGGTAGTTTTTTTCAGCGGGACGATAAGTTTCACGAGTTTTTATTTCTGATGTGATCTTTATGTGGCTTTGAAGATTTGATGCCGATAGTACATGGTTGGACTAATGTCTATATTTTTGTTAACTAAAAAATAAGGATTTTCAATCCACAAGATATAAGAGCAATTCCAGCTCAAATCAGGAATTTTTCTGGTACTTTTGTACCCGACCCTCTCCGATTTCAATGAAACTTTGTAGACATGTTATCCTAGGCCTATATAAGCCATTTTTGTGTATATGAAGCCAATAGTGCTCGAAAACAACATTTGAGAAGGGCGTAAGGTATTTAAATATTTTTGTATTTTGTAATTTAAAATTACTGTATCTCGAAGCCGTTGCATCGTATCAAAAAGTGGTCAAAGACAAACTTGTAGGAAATTGGACGGGCTTTCTGAAAAAAATACACTGAAACAAAAATACACGCCACTTCTATGAGATTTTTTGATTTTTATGTCTAAAACTTAAATTTAAAGGTGATGTCACGATTTTTTTTCGTTCAAAATTTTTGAGGGAATAGCCTAAAATGTTACCAAAAGAATGACGAAAAATGCAGGATGGTATGTCTCTCCTAAAAAAATACAAAAATCATTTACTTAAACTGTTTTTTTGAAAAGTGGTCTAAACGTCAAAATTTTTAAAACCCGGTAGTGGCAATCGATTCTCCAGACAATTTTACATAAAAGTCTCCATATTGACCATTGTCCTATGTCCAATCCTTGGGAAGATACAGCGGTTTTAAAAATAAAAATGTTGAAAAAATAGGTTTTTTGGTGGTTTTTTGCAATTTCTATATGACAGACTTGGTTTTTCAGTCTCGTAAATATTTTTACCGGAAAGCTCGTCCAATTTCCCATAAGTTTGCCTTCGACAGCATTTCAATTGGATGTAAGGGCTTACAGATATAAGCTTAACTACATTGCTAATAACTGAAAATAGAATATTTTTTCAGTGTGGTAGAAACCTGGATAGTAAATTTGCTTACCTAAATATAAAACGAGTCAAATCAAAAAGCTGTCAAAGGCAAACTTATGGGAAATTGGACGAGCTTTCCGGTAAAAATATTTACGAGACTGAAAAACCAAGTCTGTCATATAGAAATTGCAAAAACCACCAAAAACCTATTTTTCAACATTTTTATTTTAAAACCGCTGTATCTTCCCAAGGATTGGACATAGGACAATGGTCAATATGGAGACTTTTATGTAAAATTGTCTAGAGAATCGATTGCCACTACCGGGTTTTAAAATTTTGACGTTTAGACCACTTTTCAAAAAAACAGTTTTAGTAAATGATTTTTGTATTTTTTAGGAGAGACATACCATCCTGCATTTTTCGTCAGTCTTTTGGTAACATTTTAGGCTATTCCTCAAAATTTTGAACGAAAAAAATCGTGACATCACCTTTAAATTTAAGTTTTAGACATAAAAATCAAAAATCTCATAGAAGTGGCGTGTATTTTGTTTCAGTGTATTTTTTCAGAAAGCCCGTCAATTTCCTACAAGTTTGTCTTTGACCACTTTTGATACGATGCAACGGCTTCGAGATACAGTAATTTTAAATTACAAAATACAAAAATATTTAAATACCTTACGCCCTTCTCAAATGTTGTTTTCGAGCACTATTGGCTTCATATACACAAAAATGGCTTATATAGGCCTAGGATAACATGTCTACAAAGTTTCATTGAAATCGGAGAGGGTCGGGTACAAAAGTACCAGAAAAATTCCTGATTTGAGCTGGAATTGCTTATAAGCTACTCTCAGAAAAACCATTGATTTAAGTAATATTCGAAGAATTACTCTCTTCCAGTCCGAAGACGACGTCCCAAGCCTACCCCAATAAATCCATCTTTTCGATTTTTCCCATGATTAATGCCAGCATACCAGCGTGTTTTTTGTACGAATCCTGCTCCAGTGCTCCATCTTCATTAACAACCCATAACAAGCATTAGTCGTCAATAAATCCAACCGCGTTCGAACTGATCGAGCTCAAGATGTCACCTGATGAGGACGCGAATGGATCCAAGCGGATCCATTCCCCCGACGATATAAGAACTGTCAATCTTGAGCAAAAAAAAAAAAAAAAACAGCTTGCAAGAACCCTCGCGGATCAACAACATTTTCCCGCCATAAATGGCAATATGACGCTCTGCGGTGGTGCACTTGAGCCTGGTACACTTCAGGCACAGAAGCGGTTTAATTCAATCTAATGTGTAGCAGACTTGGCTTGAACAGACAAACCTGGAGAGACTGCGGGGAGGAAGCGCTGGCAGAGTCATGTCCGACGTCTGACTGCATAATTATTCAACATTTTTATTACAAATAGTGGCTGGTTTGTTTACATGCGAACGATCGTTTTGATTTGATTGGACGCCGAGATAAGCCTGGGGGTCAACGGGGGTTGTGTGAAGTACATGCCCACGCGAATGCCCCAGGGAATGGAATCTGAGCTATTTGTGACTAATTTATGGAACACTTGCTGGACGTGGATGTCCGGCGAATGGTTCTGAATTGGCTGCTTGAGCTTCTGGCCTATTTTCATTTAACCTGTTCAGTGAATGTTTTCAAACTCGATGTTGTCCCCATCAAATTCCTATCAAAGTTGCAACTTTGAAGACCTGCAATCCCAAAGCGCATCTCCGATATTGCACACGACTTCCCTCGAACAGCATCCCCCGCACCACCACCTGCAATCAACCGAGTGCTGAACTGCTTCTAAATCGGGTCGTAAAACAACCGGAGCACGGCTGAACGATCAAAAGCGATTATCTTGTCGAGGTTCATTTAAAATTCATCGACAGTCACCACCGGTTCCGAGCCGTGGTAGACCGATTTGGCCATCCTTGACGGAGCGGACTCGGAGTTGTTGTTGCTACCGTTGATAGCTTTGCTGAGATGTCATAAAATGTTACTTCCTTGCAGAGGCTGATGATCAGTGCGGAAGAGGTTAGGTTCGACGAGATCGGGCGCTGGATGCTGCTTCGCAACGTAGATCGATTGAAACTGTGGATGGTTTTAACCGTTTTAGGCCTAATTACCACCCCCCAAAAAATACGTTTGTACTCAATGACAAACAACAACAGCAATCACTCTAATATCGCCATCAACTGAATATCCCTTTATTGCCATCACTCCAAATGGGGCCACCACATACTACTTATGCTTCAAAGTACCGACCATTACGGGTGACCTTGCTACCGTTGAAGTCGTCGTCGCCGTCGATGTTTTGCTACCATTTAGATTGATTGAGTGGAGCTGCTCTCGTAGATTGAAGGTATTACCGACGACGACTCACTGACCTAGAGATTGCTTTACAACTTCCATTCTGAGATCGCACGGTTCTGAATATTGAAATTTATGGTTCTACCGCGGGAAGTCATTTGTTTGAGGTTAGGTCGCGATCTGTCAAACCATTGCGTAACTCCGGTAGTCACGCCGTCCAATTAGCTCAAATTGAGTTGGTTCCCGCGGCTTTTTTGGTCACGATCAAGATGACCACAGGTGTCGAAAAAAAGAGGTTCGCAGTACTTACAGGAGGATTCCCCCCTCGGGGTGTTGTAACTACCCTTTTTTACGAAGGGGGTTGAACCTCTAACGAAGACGACCCCCAGTTTGCCTCCGGGGTACGCCGCCCATAACTGGCTGTGCGAGCGTCAAGCATTTCTCACGGTCCCCGGCGAAATTCGGAAAACACCTGAGTGAGGATGGCCACCGGCATGTGTGTCGTGATGGAATTCGGAACGCAGCGGTAAGAAAAACTGTGCGGCACTAGATAATAATCATTGCCACTTGAAGCCGGGGCTGATTTGGCGGTGTGGCCACAGATGGTGACGAGGGTTCACACTTGAGTGGTCCAGTTTTTGCGCGCGGGCCGTCGACGACGACGGCGGAGGTATTGAGTTGTTAGAGGTGACCAGCCTCCATGCGACTATCATAACTGTCGTCGCCCATCAGATTCGATTGGGGATTATTAGCCGTTTGACACGCTCAAAGTCAATTGAACGAGTCTTAATCAAAAACTGATTGAGAGCGGTGGGGACCTCACGTTAGGGTAATATAAATATTTAGTAGAGGTGGGCAAAACCACTCTTTTTTAGGAGCCGCTCATTTTCGTTCGCTCATTAAAAAGAGCCGATCTTTTGAACGGCTCTTTCGCTCTTTTTCAAAATTTGGACATTTTTTTTTAGAATCGTGTGATTTAAAAAGTTATTTTACATTGGACTTGATGATAAAAAAATAAAACTGAAAACGAGAAGATGCCCTTGAAAACCATAGGTCTTGGTGGTCTCTATGTCAAGGTTTCTACTCGAACCTAAACATTCGAGTAACTGAATGGCATCCAAACTTATACCTAAAAATTGCTATTAATTTTAAAATTGCGTTTATTTCTGCAAGAATTGAACTAATGCTGATATTTTATTTGGAGAAAACATTCTGTGAACTCTTTTCTCCATTCTGATTTAATCGATAAAGTCTATAAACGCAAAAGTTTAATCGAACAAAAGGATTTATTTTTTTCCAAAATCTCTAAACTATTCTGTAGATTTTTGGTAATATATTCAAATCATGCAATTTGAAATGTTCAAATTTGTATTCCGGTAAAATTTTAATATACAATCAGTTGTACAATGAAAAGCTTTTTTCATTTCGTTTAGAAAATTATTTAAAAACAATTTTATAAGCATCGAAATATTTGAAATTGCATTTTCAATTCTCAAATACAAATTAAATACTACATTTTTTGAAATTCAATAGTTTATATTTATAACAAAAATCATGCCACCTTAAAACGGTTTATTCCAAAAGACTGGAGTTTAAAAAAGAACCGCGGTTCTTTTTTTGTGAGCCACGGTTCGTTCGCTCTTTTCAGTGAACCGGCTCTTTGAGCGGCTCGCTCTTTTTTTGCCCACCTCTAATATTTAGAGTCTTAGGTATCACAATATTTTATATATATTTTAAAGTTTAGATGGTTTCACTCAAGAATCGGAATTCTTGCGCCACCAACGCAATCATTTCAATCGATTTCGAGAGATCATCATTACTTCATCAGATATCAATCGATCAATCGCGATCAATAACATTACAACAAAGGTGAACCTCTACCAGTAGCAACTTTGCCATTGACGCGACCTGCTCATACGAACCTTCTGTAAGCTTACCAACCTTACACAAAGCTACTTTGCTGAACAATCAACAAACACCCGGCTACTGGCCGTACGTGAACCCATTTCAGCCCTCAATAAGGCCATTGCGTTGAAATTGACTCAATGACCGGCCGGTGTGAGGTCCATCTCGATGAAGTGCTCAATAAGCGCGAATCTATAGCTATCTCTAAGACCTGGGGGCCCCCCCTGCCAAGATATTGAACGACCTGCCACGCGGCCTGTCCTTATCGATGGATTGCGATCATGATGAAATGTTGTCTTCAAGCTGTGCGCTGACCACTGTGTTGACCAAATGGACGCCATGAATCGGAGAATTTTCAGATGGCTTTATCGCGATTGATAGATTTATCATTTCTGCTATCGCAACCGGGGTTAATGGTGCGCAGTAGAAAGGATTTTCTGGCCATCATTTCCACCTCTGAAAAGGGGGGTTTAAAGTCCTGGGAGGGCACTTGAAGGTCTCTCGGGAAACGGCCTTCACGATTTAATAGATCAGATAGCGCGTTGATGTCTTGAGCGGATCTTGAGTAATGACTGTGTTACTTTTGATCTTCAGTACGATTATCGACTCAGGTGGTCAATGAAGTGGCGAATCCCGATGGCAAAATAAGCTTTTTGAAGAATCTGATATTTAAGAAATGCATCTTCTTGGTATTTTTAGGTTTCTACCTCGTCATCAAAATACATTCTGAACGTCACGCCGTGACCTCGTTTATTGAGACATCGCTTAAAATTTCACGCCACTCAACCTCCAGAACAATGCGTTCAATTCCTCAACTTCGAAGCCCCGGGATAATTGACTTGTAGAACTGGTTTGGCAAAAATTGGTCCCCCCTCTCCAAAACTCATCTCATTTCTGCAGACCTGCATTTATGAATAAGCATTAACGCATCCTTCTTCTTCCTCTCCATTTCTTCGCAGTCTTTCTTCGGCCGCACTTACAACAATTTGTCGTCGATTTCGGAGTGCAAAAACAACGGTGAATGCGTCATCAACAAGAAGAACCGAACCGCGTGCAAGGCCTGCCGGCTGCGCAAGTGCCTCGTGGTCGGAATGTCCAAGAGCGGCTCCCGGTACGGTCGGAGGTCCAACTGGTTCAAGATCCACTGTTTGCTGCAGGAACAACAGGCGCAGAAGAACAGCAGCAGCAATAACAACAACAACAACACGCTGGCCAGTAACAACAATGACACTAGCAGTAGCAACAATAACAACAACAGTAACGGAAGCAACTCCCCCGGGTTGTTGCCGAACGGGTTCCTCCCGGCGAACTTCCTGTCAAATCTCTGCAACAACAACAACAACGTCCCCCTAAAGAAAGAGCTCAAAAGACCCAGCTCTCCAAGCGATTCCGGAGCATCTTCCGCCGATCCGGACGAAAGCGCCAACAACCCGTTCGCGGCGGCCAACAACACCGCCCGCACCACGATCTCCCCCAAGGTTGAAGTTCCGGAGGTGACCCTCACCAAGATCAGCCCGAAGACCCCCAGTCGGCGAACCCCCTCCACACCATCCTCGTCCACGACCACCACCTCGGACACCTACCGACCCCTCCTGGACCGGATGTCCCCCTACCAGCTTCCAACACCCTTCCGACCGGAACCCACCCCGTACTTCCCGATCCCGTTCGCCATCCCACCCGTCTCGCTGGCCCTGATAGCCAACAAGCATCACCACCAGCTCAACGCGAACCACGAGCAGCACGAACCGATTGATCTGTCGATGAAGTCCAAGTCGAGTTCGGGGTCCGGGTCGCCCAACCGGATGGGATCTCCTCTACTTCCTGCGAATGTTAGTGGTGCCGGAGATGATGGGGAAGATTTGAGCTCGGTTGCGGCGGAAAGTGCCCCACGACCGGTGCCGCTGGATTTGACTTTTGTTAGGACGAAGGCGATGTCGGGGTGACTTGGGGCGTAGTTTATGAACTGTTTGTGCGTAATTTTAAGTATTGTTAAAAGGGATTCTCTGTGAAATCATTGGTAGATTGTTTGATTTTTTTTTTTTTTTACTGGAATGAAGAAAAGATCTATTCAATGCAATTTTTTCATTAATTTTAAAAAATCAGATTCACTTTCGATTCTAACTTACTACATCTAATGCAAAAATCGCATGCAAATCATTTTTGTGGGAAATGTTATGTAATAATTTACATTTAAGCAGGGTTCGGAAACTCACTCACGAGTTCCTCAACCATGAGGAAAAACTAAGTTACCTGCGAGTAAATTACTCATCACTCTCGGTGAGTGTGAGGGCCTTCCTCATTTACTCACAAAGATTTACATTATTTTAGAAAACAAATTCAGAATCGGGACACGCCGAAGAAGTTGCTGTCAGCGACCGAGAGTAGCCACAGTTGCACAGCTGTCGAAGGGAGTGACCATTACCCACAGCATTACGGCCATCTTCTTTAGGTATGGCTGCCAACATCCACCCGCAGAAGCTGCCCCCATCTGTGGCCTCCGATTTATCCTGCGATATTTCAATCCACAACGGATTCGACCGGTCACCAATGTTAAAATTATGAAAATAATTGCGCATCCGCTGGACTTTGACAATCCAAGGTTTTTTTTAAAGCAATGAAAAAAAAAAAAATACCAGACAGACAAAAAAAAATATTGATACCACATTATTACCAACACAGAACCTTCGGACTTATAGACATTGACGCTACCTCGAATGTACAACCGAATGATAAAGACGCTTGATTTTGGATTGATGTTGTCAATGATTTTGTAAATAACAAATTGTTGGAAACGGCCTACTCACACCCTCATTTTACTCAAATATGAGTAAATTTACTCAGCCCTCACACTCACGGTGAGTATCGAGAGTGTTTGCTGTGAGGAAGCCTACTCGATTTGTGAGTGTGAGTGGTTTTCCGAACTCTGCATTTAAGACCTGTGGCATTCAAACCCAGTACATACCGATGGGCTACATATTTCTGCATGTAAAATTATATGAAATTTCTTAAAATAATGTAAAAAAACATCTTTGACAATTTTTTTGCAATAATTTATTTAAAATGTTTTTTAATGGTTCAATAAAATAATTTTGTAATAATTTGCCTAGCGTTGAAAACACTTCAAAATTATAAAATTTTAAGCAAAGCGTTACAACTGATAAATATTTATACAACTCTTCGCAGTAAAACAAGTGAATTTTTGTAAGGTGTATAATTTTAAGTTGTACAGAGCTACATAATGTTTACATTTGGGAGATTAAAAAAATGATATTTGAATATTGCGAATTTTCGATGTAATATTACCTCCATTCAAGGGTCCTGATTTCCGGTTCAATGAGCAGAAACCACTCACTCATCGCCTATCCATTCGTCGCCTATTCTAACCCGCAAGCATTCATGAGCTAATGATACTCGCAAGTAGCCAGCGAGTGGGCCGAACTGTTCACTCAGCGAACAAATACAACGTGAAAATGTTTCCCTACTCCGTCGCTCGACGACACTCACACACTACACCATATTCTTGATTTACACAACGAAATGGGGGTGTTTAATTCGAGAATCGTTTAAATAAAGAATGTCCATGACTTAAATTGAGAATATGACTTAAATTAAGAATCTTTGGGATTTCGTAATTTGTCGGAGAATTTTCATCATGTATCAATTGTATGTGGTTTAGTTATGTCATTAAAACATTTAAGCATGGTTTTGGAACACCTGGGATGTTCTAGTCCATCCGAAACTTCCGGAAATTTTGTGCAGCAGGCTAACCGAAGAAACAAGTTGAAACTTCAAAATTTTGACAACGGATCCTACCCAGACTGCTTCAGTGAGTGCGGTAGGCTACAGTGCATTGTTGTAACAACTTATTGGGATGATCTGGGACATCCAAGGACTCCCTGGAGTTAAGATCTGTGGGTCTACCGCCGTAACAAGCAAAAGGTCGACGAATTTTGACCCCGGAACATATCCGCATAGCTTCAGTGAGTATGGTAGACTGCTTTGCTGATGTGTAGGGATGTCCTGGGTCATCCAAGGACTCCCTGGAGTTAAGATCTGTGGGTCTACCGCCGTAACAAGCAAGAGGTCGACGGATTTTGACCCCGGAACATATCCGCATAGCTTCAGTGAGTATGGTAGACTACTTTGCTGATGTGTAGGGATGTCCTGGGTCATCCAAGGACTACCTGGAGTTAAGATCTGTGGGTCTACCGCCGTAACAAGCAAGAGGTCGACGGATTTTGACCCCGGAACATATCCGCATAGCTTCAGTGAGTATGGTAGACTGCTTTGCTGATGTGTAGGGATGTCCTGGGTCATCCAAGGACTCCCTGGAGTTAAGATCTGTGGGTCTACCGCCGTAACAAGCAAGAGGTCGACGGATTTTGACCCCGGAATATACCCGCATAGCTTCAGTAAGCATGGTAGACTACTTTGCTGATCTGTTGGGCTGTCTTGTGTCATCCAAGGACTCCCTGGAGTTAAGATCTGTGGGTCTACCGCCGTAACAAGCAAGAGGTCGACGGATTTTGACCCTGGAATATACCCGTATAGCTTCAGTAAGTATGGTAGACTACTTAGCTGATGTGTTGGGCTGACTTGAGTCATCCAAGGACTCTCTGGATTTAAGATCTGAGGGTCTACCACCGTAACAAGCAAGAGGTCGACGAATTTTCACCCCGGAATATACCCGCATAGCTTCAGTGAGTATGGTAGACTACTTTGCTGATGTGTAGGGATGTCTTGGGTCATCCAAGGACTCCTTGGAGTTAAGATCTGAGGGTCTACCACCGTAACAAGCAAGAGGTCGACGGATTTTGACCCCGGAACATATCCGCATAGCTTCAGTGAGAATTGTAGACTACTTTGCTGATGTTCTAGGATGTTCTAGGTCGTCCAAGGACTCCCTGATGTTAAGATCTGTGTGTCTACCGCCGTAACAAGCCAGAGGTCGACGGTTTTTGACCCCGGGACTCACTCGCATAGCTTCAGTGAGTATGATAGACTAATTTGCTGATGTGCTGAGATGTTCTGGGTCATCCAAGGACTCCCTGGAGATATGATAGACCACCAGATCTTAACTCCAAGGAGTCCTTGGATGACCCAGGACATCCCTACACATCAGCAAAGTAGTCTACCATACTCACTGAAGCTATGCGGGTATATTCCGGGGTCAAAATTCGTCGACCTCTTGCTTGTTACGGTGGTAGACCCTCAGATCTTAACTCCAGAGAGTCCTTGGATGACCCAAGTCAGCCCAACACATCAGCTAAGTAGTCTACCATACTTACTGAAGCTATACGGGTATATTCCAGGGTCAAAATCCGTCGACCTCTTGCTTGTTACGGTGGTAGACCCACAGATCTTAACTCCAGGGAGTCCTTAAATGACCCAGGTCATCCCTACACATCAGCAAAGTAGCCTACAATTCTCACTGAAGCTATGCGGATATGTTCCGGGGTCAAAATCCGTCGACCTCTGGCTTGTTACGGCGGTAGACCCACAGATCTTAACTCCAGGGAGTCCTTGGATGACACAAGACAGCCCAACAGATCAGCAAAGTAGTCTACCATGCTTACTGAAGCTATGCGGGTATATTCCGTGGTCAAAATCCGTCGACCTCTTGCTTGTTACGGCGTTAGACCCACAGATCTTAACTCCAGGAAGTTCTTGGATGACCCAGGACATCCCTACACATCAGCAAAGTAGTCTACCATACTCACTGAAGCTATGCGGATATAATCCGGGGTCAAAATCCGTCGACCTCTTGCTTGTTACGGCGGTAGACCCACAGATCTTAACTCCAGGTAGTCCTTGGATGACCCAGGACATCCCTACACATCAGCAAAGTAGTCTACCATACTCACTGAAGCTATGCGGATATGTTCCGGGGTCAAAATCCGTCGACCTCTTGCTTGTTACGGCGGTAGACCCACAGATCTTAACTCCAGGGAGTCCTTGGATGACCCAGGACATCCCTACACATCAGCAAAGCAGTCTACCATACTCACTGAAGCTATGCGGATATGTTCCGGGTCAAAATTCGTCGACCTTTGCTTGTTACGGCGGTAGACCCACAGATCTTAACTCCAGGGAGTCCTTGGATGTCCCAGATCATCCCAATAAGTTGTTACAACAATGCACTGTAGCCTACCGCACTCACTGAAGCAGTCTGGGTAGGATCCGTTGTCAAAATTTTGAAGTTTCAACTTGTTTCTTCGGTTAGCCTGCTGCACAAAATTTCCGGAAGTTTCGGATGGACTAGAACATCCCAGGTGTTCCAAAACCATGCTTATATGTTTTAATGACATAACTAAACCAAATACAATTGATACATGATGAAAATTCTCCGACAAATTACGAAATCCCAAAGATTCTTAATTTAAGTCATATTCTCAATTTAAGTCATGGACATTCTGATTTTAAGTCATGACTTAAAAAAAGTTGCGTAAATCGAGAATCGTTTAAAAAAAGGTGACTTAAAAAAAGAATATGGTGTACCATGCTCAGTGAAGAGCCATTCTCACAAAATGCCCGCGCGGCAATCTTTTTGTCTTCACGCCCTCAGTTTGCCATCAATTTGATTTTTTCTTGGTGGAAGTTTCTTTGAATGGTGTCTACAATGTTATTAAATCAAAATAAATGCACAATTTAATTGATAACATTGATTTTAGGCAACCCAAAACAATGAGTAGAACGCAGCGCATCAGAGAAAAAATGTTTTCAGATCAGAGTGATCGGTGACGTTCGGCCTACCTGAGTCGTTCGGAGACTGAGCCGATCAGAGAGAGAAGGAGAGTAGAAGAGAGAGTGTTCGGGAGCGAATGGTGTGAAAGTGACAAAAGGTAGGAATTCATCAGTGCAGTATCGCGTTGCCTGCTATTTGTGCTCGCGAATGGAGTGGTTGATTTTGAGCAATCAGGACCCTTGCCTCCATTTTTGTGAAATAAGTGAAATTACACATGACACATGCACAATGATTTCATGACTTTCTAGTATTGCTGTTTCCAAACATTTTAAAAGAATTTTCATTTCGTTGAAATTGAAAAATAAGTGAAAACGAATAATTATGTATAATTTGACCCAACAAACAAAAATAAAAAAAAAAACAGAATGATTTTTTATTAAGTTTGAGAAGATGAAAAAACCTTGTAAGTTAAAACAAGGTGCACGTTTTCGTTATAATAAATTTTCACAAAATCAAACTGTAGAGAAAAAAATCAGACAATTTTAGGGATTTTCCATTTGTTCACAGTACAAAATTGTATAAATTTGGAAGGTTGAATCTTTTGTTTTGTAATTTAACCTCAATTTTGACTGAAAAAGGTACGTTCCACCAGAAAAGTGATAAAATAACACATTTTCAAAGGTAAAATTAATTTTTTTCTGACATAAAAGATGTACCTTTTCCCACATGTATTTTGACCATTTTTTTACTCTGTTGCTTGTACAGCAAAAAAATGAGAGTTTAAAAAAAATCTTAAAAATTGTAAAAAAAATTAAAATATTTTTAAAGATCATTTCCCAATTCTGATGGAACTATTTCAACCCTCTGCTTTCCATAATTTTCGTATTTTTTATTTTACGGGAAAATTCTTAAGAGCGAGTCCTCGAGCAAAGCATACCCATCTCGCATCGACCTCACCAATCTGCCTGAAATTTTCAGGGGTTGTTTGTACATATAAAACTAGCATATGGCCAAAATATGAGCACTCTAGGTCAACGGGAAGTGGGGCAAATCGGGACACAAAATTTGAAGATTCAAAAACGTCAGAAATCTTGAAAATGCTATAACTTTGGCAAAACTCAATATAATTTCAAAATTCAAAATGCATCTGAAAGGGCTTGAAAAATGCAACAAAATGCAAGGAAAAGCATCCCAATTGGTTAAATCTTAAGGGAGTTATTGGCATTTTAGTGAAAAGATAGCATAATTTTCAAACTCAAATAAAAAAGTGTTCCATCCAGATATCAACTCGGTTCGACCTGCAGCTTATAGGGGACATCTGGGACTACCATCTGAGACTGAGAACGCTATGGGTAAGGCAGTTTAACATATTAAATAGACACTTTTACTTTTTGTGAATTTTTTGGTTGTGTATTTTTGCTCGGGGGACCCCTTAGATCCCATTTTATGGTGATAATTTTATCATATTCGTGTTCCTGAGACAATTTCACAATAGGATCATCCATATTTTTTTTTATTTTCATCCATTTTAACCCTTTAAAAAATGAAAGTTAAAAAAAATCTTGGATTCACATTTATTGAAAATCAAGTTCGTTTCCAAGGATACTAGATGACACCAGAAAAAAGCAGCTTCCTAATTTTTTTAACTCTTAAAACAGCCTTCTCTATTACCATTTTTTTTTCTGTATATATTTTAGAACATTTTCTTCTGCATATTTTTCGATTTTTTAATATTTTTCAATTATTTTGATTTTTTAGTGCTCTAACATTTTACTTGAAAAATGTATATTGTCGCTCCGAAGTCTGTCAAAACATAATATGAAGAAAATATTAGCGAAAAACAAGACCAAAGTTGACCTCAGCAAAATACTTTTTTATCAAAAAATTGGCAAAGTCATATTTCACAAATTAAATCATCTAACCCAAACTTTTCGAAAAATTGAGGAGTTCTCGTTTTTTAATGTTTTTGACGACTCATAATTTGTTCACAAGTGGATTTTTAAGATCGATGCTCGTAGGTTTGGGTATTTCAGGGTTAAATTTACTTATTGTAAATATTAAATATTTACAATTTTTAGCAAGGTGAAATCATTTTTGAAGCTTAAAATTTTTGCAGAGACATCGACGGGTAATACTTAAAAAAATCTTCTGTCCTTGGGTGATGTATAAAATATAGATTTTTTAACAGATTGATTTTGTTGCCAAATTCCTATTATTTGTAAAATTTATCTGAAAAAAATACAACGCCAATACTCAGAGTTTACTGAAACAGTAAACTTCATTTCAGTTAAGTAAACGACACAATCATGTTAATATCTCCCGATGATTTCACAGAGAATCTCCCTATTGTAAAACCCTTTTCATTAATTGTTAAACAAAAGTGCCAAAATCGCCCAGTTTAAAGAAAGAAAAAAACGAAAAATCCTCGCATGGAAGGCAAATTAACGACACTTGACACTCAAAATTCGTACTCATTATCAATTTGTAAACTAAAAAGCCAGTGTTACGTATGAGCTATTCTCCAGCGAACGCCTGGAAAAGAATTATAAAATGCTCAGTGATTTCAATCTCTACTTAGTTAAGTTATAATTTTATAAACAGGAACCAGTACCAGTAACTTATTCTGACCGCGACAAAAAAAACCTTAAAGATTGAACATTGTAGCCAGTATTGGGACCAATTTGCCAGTTTTATACAACAGAAAAGAATTATTCATTCAAAGCTCCCCATTACCATTATTGTAAAATAATACTCCACAACCGGAACCAGTTAGAGTAGTTACAGCAATGTTGAGCCAAACCTCTTTTGTAACATAACCTCAACCCCGAACAAGAATCAATAACCGATGGTGCCAGATGACATTGTACAAATTACATACTCAAATGCGGTGGAATGTCCTGCCGCGAGGACTTCGCAGCTCTCCGCTGGTGGTATTTTGTTTTATCTAGAAAGAATGCATTTGTTTTTTTTTGTTTATTCAGAAGTAAATAGCGTAATTATCATTTTTAAGCAGTGTGTTTCCTTGGAAGTAACTATTTATTGAATATGACTCACCCTTTTCATTACTCAACTCTTTCATACCTTATTGCTAAATGTTTGGCATTTTTCATATACTTACGTGAACATTTTTAAACTTAAGTGTGTAAATAGTATTAACTTGTTTTAGTGAAATTTTAGCAGTGTAGTCAACCGCCCTATTTATATAAAAAAGACATCGTCGTCGTCGTGCTAACTTGTCGTACGTGCATTTTGGGCCAAATTGAGTTAAGAACGCCATTTTGTGCAGCTCACAATGCCTCACCTTTTGACCTTCACAGATCCCCAAAATTCGATTTCAATCCCGAGATATTCAATAAAAACCAAAAAAGCTCCGCGGATTTTTGTCACTTTTCATATGAAAGTAGTTTCAATCTTGTCGTGCTATCTTGTCACTCCCTGAAAATTTAGGTAAGTGCGACAATTGGCCAAAGGGATTTCAGGTCAGGATGCGTTTGACGCACGTACATGCCCGACTCTTGTAAACATTTGTAATTATAACTCAGGACTCTGGCAACCAAATACAACCAAACTTAGGGGCAATGCACAGAATGGTCAGCCAAACAAAACGTGTTTGTTATTGTTTACATTGCGTGCTCTAGTTTTCGTGTATTCAAGGTCAAACATTAAAACGCGTTTTTCTCGGAACGTCAAAATGGCGGGTGTGACAAGATAGCACGACGACGTCGACATTATGATTTTATTAAAAGAAATACATGTTTTGTTTCAGTTTTATGAATTTCGTGTTTTGCTATTTGAAAGAAACTCAATTATTTTGATTTTAGCAGACTGACTTCCCCACAAAAAAAAAACTTACGATTAGTGCAACGACCTGCCATTCAGTCTAGACAACCCCTGGGTTATTCCTCCCAACTTCGCCGAAGTCTTTGTCGAAACAAGCGACTTCACGGGTCTCTCGTTAAAAAGCGTTCATAAAACCGTTTTTAATGTCGTCCACCAAAAATGCAACCTGCAGGAAGATGCGCCCTTGTTAATGACCAAAAAATTGCCGTCACTTGCCACTTGGAGATGCTGCAACAAGTCGTTGATCGCGGGTAACGAGGTCCCCCCAATATGATTAATTTCGACTTTATAACATGCACTTCACGGTGTCACCTTGTGCGTTGGTCGTGTGAGATTCAAGGTGTGGGGTAACATCTGTGCGGGTCCAGCAAACGGTGTCAACCCTCATTTGCTACATGGTGGGAAAGTTTGCCTTTGAAGATTCACCGGATGACCCCGCATTAGGGTGCCCAGAAAAAATGACCCCCTGCTCCACAAGCGGAAAACGGTTTGTTGGGATATTTCAAGCATCTGTGTAAATTTTGAGCGAAATTGGCTGAGATTAACCCATTGATACCCGAGCCTAAAGTTGGCGAAAAAAATGTTTTTCATACAAAAATGACTTTTTTAAATCGCTAATAACTTTTCAGGATCAAGTTTTACAGCTTTGGTATGTTCTACAAAGTTGTAGAGCATTAAATTTTCAATAGGAATCTCACTTTTGGGAATATTTGGATGGAAGCAGCGCACCGTGCAGAGCAAACCGTTAGAAACTTGGGGTTTCCATACATTTTTTCGATTTTTCCCATACAAACTTCACCTCCGAGTATCAATGGGTAAATGATGACCGATTTTGCTCATAATTGGCCCAGAGTCCTAAAATAGCCAAAGGAACAATATTCAGCTTGTGGAGCGAGGTTTTTAGAAAAAGTTCCATATTCTGGGCACCATACCCCGCATCTACCATCGGGAAGAGAGTTGTGTTCATTTTGTGATTTTGAAGTAAAAAAAATATATACAGTTAATTTATCTTTGTTTATTGTGAATTATAAATTACACATTTTAAAATGGCCGATCAAAAAAAAAAGCACACACACAAACACACACACACACACACACACACACACACACACACACACAAAGGTTTTCTTTTTTGACATTGAAAATTGGACTGATATAAAAGTTAACTGGAATTGAATAAACGCTTTAAAAAAACAATTGTCTTTGTTTCTTTTCTTAACATGGATGCTTCTTTGCAAATTATTAACTATAATTCAAAAATAATTAAAATAAAATAGGAATGAAGAAAATTTTCTCAGCACTATAAAACATAATGAACATTGAAACTATTTTCAAAATATCTATTTATTATACTAATTTTTGATTCCATATTGATATCGGCTGATTTTAGCATGACGCACCAAATGAATGACACCTTATTCAGGGACAGTAGCATTTGTTTTCTTCATAATTGGAAAGGAAATAATAAATCAATCTACTTTAAAGTAAAACGGGATGCCCCTTCTTGGACAACTTCTGTTCAATTGAAATCAATTTCTGAACCCAACAGATTGTTTGCTTTTTCTTTATCGACTGCAACAGCCAAAACTTGTTTTAGTGTTACGGTGTTTTCTATAACACTCAAACGCTGTGGTAGTCATTTGACCCCATTTTTCTTAAAAATCTTATGACTTCCGGTTGGACCGAGGTACTTCAACGGAATCCGGAATATCTCCTGTATAATTGGACCATATTTGTCCCCCATTCGACAGTTAATATTAATGTAGACCAACAAAAATATATGTTTGGCTTTCTCGTTTAGATAAGTTTTTTGCTATAAAGATTCCGCGACAAGAATGGTTCAGGTTAGGGTTACAATAGTAGAATGAGATTTTAAAAAACTGAGGATTCACAAAATATGATTAATGATAATAGGAAAAATAAAAAAAATATGTTTATAATACTTTCTGAACTTTTCATTCTGAAAACGTTTCATCTCATTCAAAATATATACGCGTTTAAAAATTTAGCTGCATATTTTTTTTTTTTTTGCAATTTCGTTTTGAAACTAATAACTTTTCCTGTCATTCTCGCATGACGAAAAGGCCTAATTTTCTCTACTAAAAATACAAGAATCGAAAAATAATACAGAAAAGTTCTACTATTCAGCACTGAAATAGGTACTGAAAAGTTGGACTTTTCAGCACTTGTGTCGAAAAGTTATACATTTCAATACTGTTTTGACTTTTTCTGTGAATAGACAATTGACTTAAAATTCCATTCAAACAGTGTTTTTCGGAATTGCAACAAGTTGCAAAACTTGAAATTTTTAGCATTCGTCGTATTTATCCAATATTTTTAAAACATGTACTGAGGTAGGCCACACAATTTTTAAAAATAAAAAGAATTCGCTGGTGCTTTAAAAAATTTAATCAGAATTAATGTGTTCACATTTTATTTTTACCTCATATGTACCATCGCTAAGAATGCTAATATAGTTTCAAAGAAAAAAAAATCAATGTTTATGTTTAGTTAAGTTTATATGCTTTTTCACAAAATTTATATAAATTATAGATGAAATTGTAAAAAGTTACAATTTTGCCTGAAATTCGTTACAATAAGTTTTGTTAATGAAATTATCGATTCATATTGCAGGCACGAATCAAAAGTTTTCACATTTTATATGAAACAAGCTTTTCCCGGCAAACTTCGTCCTGCTCTTTTTGGTTTCTTGACGTTTTAAACTTGTTTGCTTATTCAGCCTCCTGTGATCAAAATATTATTTTACGTAGCTTTCTCCATACAATTTGCCGATGCTCCGGAATCGGTTCCAGAGTGGCCAAAGTGTCAATTAGTTAGAGTAAAAACCTTCCTTGGGCCTATACGAACCTAACGCAACAAAGAGCACCTCGATCCGACGCTCCGTGTTCAACTGATTCGCGTTTGAACAAAACCGTCGAAATTTTATATATATATATGGATTTGTTCTATTGGAAATGCCTATAAATTTAATGATTTTATTGATTTATTTTTCAAAAACGCATAATATTTAATATATCCAACTTTTTTCCTTCTCCTATTGGAAAATTGTTCAAAGAATCCGAAAATGCATTCCGTTTTTTGATTCTAAATCATGTTAAATGAGAAAATTATGACACTTTGAACATTTTTTTAAAATTGAAATTCGTCAACATTTTTTTAGTTATAGTTACCGTCAACTGGGGTGAATCAGGACACATGGGGCGAATTGGGACAGCTGTTTTTATCATGTTGAAGCATAATATTTTGATTTTTCTGGTTGGTTTTGGTTAGAACACTGAGTCTGTGTCTGAGTCTGAAATGTGTACATCAATTTCTGAATTAAAAACCATTTAACACTCTAAAAAATGCTATCCCTATTCAGACTGTAGTCCCGATTCACCCCCGATGACGGTAACTAACTATTCAAACTTTTCAAATCTTTATGAAAACTTCTTCTTAAAGTACTTTGAACACTTCTCTACTATGGTCAGTATGATTCCATAGCTTTCCGTACGAATTCAATTTGTAATCTACATTTCGCGGAAAAATTTCAATGAATTCACCCCGTTTACGGTATGTAAGAGTTGACAATTTTTTCGCGAAAAAAAACAATGTTGAAATTTTACTAAAAAACTTTTTTTCGCCAGTTCAAACATGGTAAATCTGAATATCAACTCAGAAAATTGCAATTAAAATTGTTTTAGGAAATAATACAAGTTTGTTTTCATTAAAAAATATGTTTATTGCACTTCTCTGGCAACTTCAGAGCCAGTTACATCACAGTTCTTTGTGCTCCGCGAAAAACCCCGTTTTCACGTTGCGATCGTACCGCCAAGTCGCGAGTTAGTGTGTCCGCGATGCGGAAAGGCACTTCGACCCACCGCAACCCGTTTTTAAACGCGGGCCAGTCGCGGAACTCGTCTCCCGGACGAGTGACAAAATGTTCCACATCGAACAACCAAACAAGCCAATCTGCCATCTTGTCTGCACTTGATGGATTAGACTCCACCAAACTTCATCCTCTGTACCAGCCCAGAAGTCCAGTGCAAACCAGATCCAAGAATAAATCTGGACATCCCGCGCCGGTTCCTGGTAATCCAGCCACAGCCTCCAGCAGCAGCGCTTCAGCAACGGTCCCAACCAGCAACACGTTCGACGCACTCTCAATTGGTTCGGATGACGAAAACGACGACAACGACCTTGAAGTCCAGCCACCCGAAAATTCCACGCCAGCCAAACAAAAGGCTAGCCGTCTGCCGCCAATACACATTGTTGGTATGGATATACCATCAACAATAACAGTGCTCAATAAAGCCGGTGTCCAACTGAGCGACACTGTCCAGTATCTGCTCAAGCTGACAAAAACCTCTGTTCAGCTGATGGCAAAAACTAAAGATGTTTTTTCTGCGGTGCTATCAGCGCTGAAGAAAAACAACATTAATTTCTTCACCTACAACGTGGCTGAAGACAATCCCACCAAGATCGTCTTACAAGGACTGCCAGAAATCAGCATCCCAGATCTGAAGGAGGAACTGGAGCTAATTAATATTACCCCCCGGGACATCAAGCTACTTCACAAATCCAACGAAAATGATTACGCGCTCTACCTTCTCTACTTCACCAAGGGAACGGTGAAACTGCAAGATCTACGCAAGGTGAAATCCATCTTCCATGTTGTTGTCTCGTGGAGATATTTCACTAGGCGGCCTACGGACGCGGCCCAATGTCATCGGTGCCAGCGATTCGGGCATGGTTCTCGGAACTGTAATCTTCCGCCAAAATGCGTAAAATGTGGGGAGTCCCATTTTACCGAGAAGTGCTCGTTGCCGCAGAGAGCGAACCTCGGAGTTGGGAACAATGCGGAGGTTCACAAACTGCTTGTGAAATGTGTGAACTGTAAAGGTAAACACAGCAAATTACCGTGGATGCACCGCCAGGAAGGAATACCTCGAGAAGCTGGAGAACAACAAAAAAAAGAAACCAGCCAACTCAACGCAAAAATTTGCCAGTTCATCGGCTGCAGCTCAAGTCAACCAGGGATCTGCTGGAAAACCAAATCCACCCGGGTTTCGGACGTACGCTAACGTCACTGCATCTGGAAACACAGCACAGGACGGGGTAGCTGATGGTGATCTCTTCACGATCACGGAATTTCTCGCCCTCGCGAGAGAAATGTTTACTCGCCTTCGTGGTTGCCGAAATAAGGAGCAGCAGTTCTTAGCCTTAGGGGAACTTATGACGAAATACGTATACTCAGCCTGAGTTTCATAACTGTGATTTAAAATTTAAGCTTCCTTCTCCTATCCCCCATCTTTAGCAAGTGTAGTAGGTTTTTTGCTTGATTTTCCTGCTTTTGTTTATTCTTTTCTCCTATTTATAAAATCGCATATTTAATTATCCAAGCACTAATTCATAGTTGTAATGAAATCCAAAGCTCTATTTTGTCAACAAATTGAACTCATTGTACATTGCTAACTGGTGAAATAAAAATTGAATTGAATTGAATTGAATATGTTTATTGAAAAATATTGTTTGTGTTTGTGTTTCTCGTGTCATTTTAAATTACGTAACGCAAAAAAAAAAAACGGATTACTGGACCCTCTTAACAAAATGTCTATATGAGCAATTCTCTACCAAAACCGGAAATGGATTTTATTTGTATTTTTTGATTTGGCTCAAACTTTGTGGGGGCCTTCCCTATGACCAAAGAAGCCATTTTGCATCATTAGTTTGTCCATATAAATTTCCATACAAATTTGGCAGCTGTTCATACAAAAATGGTACGTATATATTCGAAAATCTGTAACTTTTGAAGGAATTTTTGATCAATTTGGTGTCTTCGGCAAAGTTGTAGGTATTGTTAAGGACTATTAAGAAAAAATAGGTACACGGAAAAAAATTCCCGATTTTTTATTAACTTTTTCACAAAAATCAAATTCCCAAAATACGTATTTTTGATTTTCGAGATTTTTGATATGTTTTAGGGACAAAAATCCGCAACTTTTGAGCTATAGAGAAACATGGTCAAAATCTGCCGCCGAGACATGATTTTTGAAAAACTGGTGATTTTTGAAAAAATCGAAATTTCATACATAAAATTTTTTGACCTCATTTTTTTATGCAAAATTGAATTTGCAATCGAAAATTACTTTACAGATTTTTCGATAAAGGGCCCCGTTTTCAAGATATAGCCACCGAAAGTTTGATTTCAGCGAAATATTTGCAGTTTTTCAATTTTTTAAAATAGTGACCATGAGTGACCATTTCTAAAAATATTTTTTTTGAAAAGTTCAGAAAATTTGCTATAAAATTGTCTAAGAGACATTGAAGATTGGACCTCTGGTTGCTGAGATACAGCGGCTTAAAGAAAAAGAAACACGAAAATTGAAGTTTTCTAAGTCTCACCCAATCAGCCCACCATTTTCTAATGACGATATCTCAGCAATTAATGGTCCGATTTTAAATGTTAATACATGAAACATTCGTGAAATTTTCCGATCTTTTTGAAAAAAATATTTTGAAAAAAATTAAATCAATACTAGCATTTTTAATGGGCATAATATTCAATGTTTGGCCCTTTTAAAATGTTAGTCTTGATTTAATTTTTTTCAAAATATTTTTTTCGAAAAGATCGAAAAATTTCACGAATGTTTCATGTACTAACATTGAAAATCGGACCATTAGTTGCTGAGATATCGTCATTAGAAAATGGTGGGCTGATTGGGTGAGACTTAGAAAACTTCAATTTTCGTGTTTCTTTTTCTTTAAGCCGCTGTATCTCAACAACCAGAGTTCCAATCTTCAATGTCTCTTAGACAATTTTATAGCAAATTTTCTGAACTTTAAAAAAATATTTTTAGAAATGGTCACTCATGGTCACTATTTTTAAAAATCGAAAAACTGCAAATATTTCGCTGAAATCAAACTTTCGGTGGCTATATCTTGAAAACGGGGCCCTTTATCGAAAAATCTGTAAAGTAATTTTCGATTGCAAATTCAATTTTGCATAAAAATGAGGTCAAAAATTTTATGTATGAAATTTCGATTTTTTCCAAAAATCACCAGTTTTTCAAAAAATCATAACTTGGCGGCAGATTTTTTGACCATGTTTCTCTATAGCTCAAAAGTTGCGGATTTTGTCCCCTAAAACATATAAAAAAATCTCGAAAATCAAAAATACGTATTTTGGGAATTTGAGTTTTTGTGAAAAAAGTTAATAAAAAATCGGGAAATTTTTTTCCGTGTACCTATTTTTTCTAAATAGTCCTAACAATACCTACAACTTTGCCGAAGACACCAAATTGATCAAAAATTCCTTCAAAAGTTACAGATTTTCGAATATTTACGTACCATTTTTGTATGAACAGCTGCCAAATTTGTATGGAAATTTATATGGACAAACTAATGATGCAAAATGGCTTCTTTGGTCATAGGGAAGGCCCCCACAAAGTTTGAGCCAAATCAAAAAATACAAAAAATAAAAATGGTCGAAATCGGCCGGTTTTGTAGAGAATTGCTCCTATACAACTTTCAAAAAAAAATGTATGGTACGGCCTTACTATGATTTTTTTCTGCTCGCATGCATTAAAATGTAAACACTCCAAAAAATATTAAATATAGCCTATTTCAAATAATTGCTAGAGTTTGCAAAATTTTCAATAATGTAAGAACAGCTCATGTCCAAAAGAATGCAAAAACTTATAAAAAATACCCCTTTTAAAAATATAGAGCAGTTCATTTTGAAAATCATTTATTTGAAAATTAGAACTGCTCGTTTTCAAAATAATGCAAAAAAAAATTTTGGCTTAAAATTTACTGAATGTAAACACACGCAGAAATATAATTTCTGATGGTTCAATGAATTTTTGAAAACCTAATCTTGTTCAAAACATGCACAAACTAAACAAACATTTGTTCTAATGTAGTGCCATCCCGTTTTTTGCAATATGAATTTTTTAAATATTTCTGCTTGACATAAATCAACATCAGTTTTTCAATTGTTCAGTATTTTGTGAAGTTTTAGATTTGGTTTCGATAAACAATTTAGAAGAAAAAATAAGTTGCTATCATCGACGGTCCAATTGGCATCAGTCATTTTTGACGAGAGAAAATGTGTCGAAAAGTCGTGTTGCCAAAAACGGGATAGATGTATCATTTTTTTAAAGATTTTCACATTTCTAATTAAATCTAAAATCCCTTTTAAAAATGAAAGAACTGCCGTTGTTCAAAAGAATGCATACACTCAACAAAAAGTTTCAAACACATTTTTTATTTTTCTAGGTCTAACAATTATTTTCATACAAATTAAGTAGAAATTAGACACCTCTTATTCTCGTTTTGCAGTTTTTTTTTCTTTGATTTAGACTCTAACTCTTATTGTTTTACCACAGCCCTTATTTTTATAATAATATTTGATGATACAAGAAGTTATGGTTTATCTCCAATTTATATATTGCAGATTGATTCAAATTACTAAAAAGTTTAAAAAAGGAATTTACTCCAGAAGCTACCTCTGATGTCAACTCCTCTACCCCTTAGGCGTCGGCAGCTTCGTTTGAACGCATTGTCCGCTGCGTTGAACGGTGCAAACAAACCTCAGCCTACAGTCAGTATGCTTTGAACAGTAGGACCCATTCATTCTGCGGTCGGTAACGGATCCGTTTCAAAAGGCCAAACATCAGACGCGCGAATTAGCGCGATCGTGCGCACAAATAGTGCGAATAATACGTCGTTTTGTGACCGTCGAATAGAAATGGAAGCACCCCTTTTCTCTTCACAGAAGCTGACGCGACAGATGAATGAGTTCTTTTGACAGAAGTTAGCAAATGGTATACAGGGTTGTATCTTGAAGTATTTTGTTCAAAACTGATTTTTTTAATTTGCCAGGGGTAATTGAGCCTTATTTGGAAAATATCATTTTCGTTTTCATTTTATTTTTCAAAAAGTCTCACCATCGGACCTCATACGTAGTCGGCTAACTGCTCAAGTCTAGACTAAAGATTTGTCATTGACCAGCATTGTGCAGTTATGAGTATTTGGCGGCAAGTTATTTCCAACTCGTGTCAGCTATTTAAAAACCTGATGAACTCTTCCACCAAACAGACCTTCTAGCATCCGATTGCTAATTGGTACCGTAAACCTGAGGCACCGCGGTCTCGGTTAAAGGGTCAATTGATCTGGCGGCGACAGCTCGACGGTCCAATTGGCCCCTGACGACAGCCGAGCTGCGTATAGACCCAAAAGGTGCTAACTGTGACAAACAGTGAGTCATTTGTCTTTTGACGGACGGACTGATTGAAGAAATAACGTGGCGTTGGTTGAACAAAAAAAAGAGTTTTAAACTAATAATTACCACAAGAAACAAATTAGAACCAAACAAATTCTAGAATTCCCTTTTCAAATGATTGCATTCCTCCATACTAATGCACTTTGCAAATCTCCCTGAATGCTCTGAATACCTAATTTCCCAGAACGTAATACATCCCAACAACAATCGCACCGACGACGATCCGCTCTTCCTCGGCGGTGTGGTCGCAAGGTCGGGCACGTCTTTGTCGCATCAGGGCCCAGAGCAATTACCATTCCAAGATGATGAACAATTTCATTGGCGGCAAAGTACCAGTCCAAAGTGGTGTTTGCGGTGCTGCCCTGGTTGTTTACCTTGTATTTGAATCACGGAACAGAACTGGGGACCGCCACCCGATACCTGCTGGAACAGGTTCACCGCAAAGTCTTCCCCGGCGCGAGCGATCCCTCTGCAGAGATAAATCGCGCGATTGTCATATAATAGACTAATATTTCATGAAATATTCAAATGGGATATAATAATGGTAATTGCGGGTAAGAATTTTTATATTTTATTATTCGGTTGCACCCGCCAAGATAACCTATACGAGGTACAACAAACGGGACGGGGCGGTGGGGGAGTTGACTTGCCGCGACGAGAAGATGAGATGAACCGCAACCAGCAATGGGGTTCCACCCGTGGCAGATCCTCCAGAGGTAGAGAGAGCGATATTCTAGTGGTGACCGACGAGACGGCTGCGACAGCCGACATTGTGGCATATAGTGCCCCATGGTGACTTCTGTGAGATTAGGGAGGTTCTATGTTGTTTTGGATGTTAGTTGTAGATCAATTAAAATGACACACTTTAGCCAAAGTTTAATCATTTGAAACTACATGTTATAAAATTGTCTTTGCAAAAGAAGAAGCAGCAAATTTTTCGGGGTAACTATTTCTGAATAAAAAATTAATCTACTTTTCTAATATTGAAACAATTAAAACATTTTGGTTTTCCTGCAATCAAAAAATATGTCTTGCCAAATTTTTTATGTACCGTCGACTCCCTGGTTATCAGCATCGAAGGGATGATAGAGGGAGAGAAGCATCAGTTTACAGAACAATGCAAAATGAAGACAAGATTTCTGTCATTCTCGAACAGAGTTGTGACTTTAGCACCGAGTTTCGCAAAATATCAAAGGCTTATACTGCCCATGATCGCATAAATGTCCCATATGAATTTTTATCACTTTTAAGTTATAGATGCAGTTTTGTTCAGAATCGCGAGATCTTTCAGAAAAGCCTATGACATCCAGTACTTTGTTCTAGAAATCAGGAGGAAATCCAGTTTTTTCGTGAAAACTTAACACGTAGCCTTATGTGTGGGACAAACTTCAAATGCGTTTTTCTCAGCTTGCTGTTTTTGCATATGGGACATTTATGCGAACATGGGCAGTATAAGTGCTTCGAATAAGCACTTTAACATGGGATTGAATCACCATATCGGATACAAGACGCCATATTGATTTTCTTCGAAGATTCACTTTTTTTGTAGTTTGTGTCTGATTAGTAATTGAAGTATAGTAGTAAGTTTGTTCTCGATAGACGAAACGGCCTACTTTTTATCATCGAAAAATAACAGTACTGAAATAGTAGTTTATGCAACAAGTTGCAAAAAGAGGATTTTTTCAGCACGAGTCGTACACTCGTTGCATAAATACGACGAGTGCTGAAAAAATCAAGTTTTGCAACGAGTTCCATACAACATTTTTTGCAATTCCGAAAAACACCCATTGAGTGAAATTTTAAGTCAAATTTTCATGTATTTTGTCAATAAATCGTTTAAATCAAAAAAATGTTGAAAAGTATTACTTTTCGAAACAAGTGCTGAAAAGTTCAACTTTTCAGCACCCATTTCAGTGCTGAAAAGTAGAACTTTTCAGCATTTATTTTGAAAAGTTTTGCTATTCGATTCTGTTATTTTTGGTACAGAAAAGTAGGCTATTTCGTCGTTCAAGAATGACAGGAAAAGTAAGTAGTTTCACGACGGAATTGCAAAAAATATTTTTCGCAATTCTGTCGTGAAACTTTCAACTTTTCCTGTCATTCAAGAATGACGAAATAGCCTACTTTTCTCTACCAAAAAATAACAGAATCGAATAGAAACACTGTTCAAAATAAGTGCTGAAAAGTTCTACTTTCAGCACTGAAATTGATGCTGAAAAGTTGAACTTTTCAGCACTTTTTTCGAAAAAAAAAAATACTTTTCAACATTATTTTGATTTAAACTGTGAATTGTCTAAATACATGAACATTTGACTTACAATTCCATTCAAAGGATGCTTTTCGGAATTGCAAAAAAATATTGTATGGATCTAATTGCAAAACCTGATTTTTACAGCACTCATCGTATTTATCCAACTCGGTGAACAACGTTGGATAAATGTACGACTAGTGTTGAAAAAATCTTCTTTTGCAACTTGTTTCATAAACTACTGTTTCAGCATCCACTTGAATGTTTATAGGTTCAACTTTTTAGCACTTTTATTGAAAAAAAAAATACTTTTAAATACTGTTTAGGAGTTAGTTACTTAACTTTATGGCAAATAACATTCGAACAAACTGAGAAAAAATAAATCAATTTTAAATTTTCTACCACAGATTTGAGTTTTTTACAAAAGACCAATAAATTTCTTCAAATCAGTAATTCTAAAGGATTATAAACATTTTTTTTTTGCAATTGCCTTCCTAATTGAGGTAAAGCAATAAAATATATCAAATTAGAACATCCAAAAATTTCAAATTCCCAAAAACAAAATGCCACGGTTCTTTTTAAAACTTCGGACTTATTAAAAAAGCGTTCCAAGATGGAATGATTTCTAAGCTTTTGTCTATTTTTAATTTCGTAAAATATAATAAATTGAATTTCCCACAAATTGCAGCATGAAATTTGTGTTTGGGAATTCAAAATGTAATTTCTATTTTTTCTCAATGCTTATAAATGAAATGTACAATTTGTCAGAACTGTGAACAGGGTGTACTACAAAAGTGAATGATTTTCTAAAGAAGATAAAAGGATACATAAAATAATTACCCGAGTGCAAATTTGTAAAAAGTTCGCAGAATATGTTCTCAAAATAAAATATCAGAATATTTTTTTTAATTTCAGCATAAATCCTTGATTTCAGTTTAGGTGCTCTCCCCACCCAGTTATTCGAACGTTCAAACCTTTGGTTCTCATGTTGATCTTCTCGTTGATTTTTTTTAAATAACGTATTAAAGTCTAATAAAATAATCATTAAAATAGATTTTTCAACAAAATATTGAAAAAGAGCGAAAGAGCCGTGCAAAAAAGCGGCTCATTCTAATTAATTAGAGCGGCTCCTAAAAAATAGCGGTTTTCCCCACCTCTAATTCCCAGGTTCCAAGTATTCCAAAAATATGTGCCCAAATTCCCAGATGCCTAGATTCCTGAATTCTTTAATTTCTAACATGCCATATGTTTCATATTCCTTGGGTTTTTTTTTTAATTTAAGAATCTAGCAATTTGGGATTCCCAGGTCCCAAAAATCCAAAATTCACAAGCTTCCAAATTCGAATTCCTAGATTCCAAATATCCCAAATTCTCGTATTTTCAAATTCAAAATTCTTAAAATCCAGAATTCCAAAATTATCAGATTACCAAATTCCTAAATTTTCAGTTTCTCAGAATCTAGATTCCCAAAATACCAAATTACTAGTTTCACAGATTCCATAATTCTCAGATTTCCTGATTCCTAAATTCGGAGATTCTCAGATTTCTTGAACCCCAAATTTTCAAAACTCTATATTTTCTGAACCCAAAAATCCCAAATTTCCTTATTCCCAAACTCTTAAAATCCAAAATTTTCAAATTCAAATTCACAGTTCCCGGAATCCGAAATTACCAAATACTTAAATTTCTTGATTCCCAATTATCCAAAACCCTAAAATTTCCTAAATTTCGAATTCTTAAAGATCAAAATTCCTTAATTTCCAAATTGTGAAAATCCCAAACTCATCAATTACCGTAAGCTGGGGTGACTTTGATAGCCCGGGGTGAAATTGATAGAAATCTGATTTATCCACTAAATTTGATACATCCAATATAACAGTCACATTTGTGCATATATGTTCGATAATAAGCTATCCCTCAAAATTCTCAAAAATGTATGGATTTAATTTTCAAATGAACAAAAGAATAATTTTCCCATCATTAACATATTTTTTTTAAATATATCATATTTGTGGTTAATGCCTCCCTAACAGTATAACAAAAATAGACCATACAAAGTGTGACATCTTAATTTTGGCCGATTTTTGCGTGACGTACTTTATGGATGACGCCTAAGATTCGGCTTCAAAAAAGTACATAGATATAACTTAAGTGGTCATAATTTGATGAAGAGTAGCCAGGTCTTCAAACTTTTGGAACCGTTTGGAAAGTATTTTGATAACCTATCCAACAAAGGTCGGATGATGGATCTGGAGACAGTTTACGTATAGGTATGCGAGATCCGGCTTCAACAAAGTATTTAAATATCCAGATCTGCGAAATTTTAGACTACCCCCTGGCTCGATTCTAAATAATAAGTAACCGTTCCAATTTTGAGGAAAATAGGTTAAGGCTCAAGGGTCGTCATTGATCGTTGAAGTTTGCAAAAATGTATGGAGAAATGAAACATGTTCAAAATTCCACTTCCAGATGGGGCTCTGAGGTCGATTTTTTTATTGTCATCCTAATACCTATCCAACAATAGGTCGGATGACTTCGCCAAAACAAGAATCTATAAATCATCGATGTCGTGCTATTTTTTCGCACGTGCATTATGGGCCAAATTGAGTTAAGAACGCCATTTTGTGCAGCTCTCTACACCTCAACACAACTTTTGACCTTCACAGATCCCTGATATTCGAAGTCAATCCTAAGATATTCAAGAAAAACCCCGTGCATTTTTTGTCACTTTTCATATGAAAGAATCAATCTTATCATGCTATCTTGACACAGCCTGAAAATTGATGTAAGTGCGACAATTGGCCAAAGGGATTTCAGATTTCAGATCAGAACGCGTTTGACTTACGTACATGCCGGACTACGTACCGTAAACATTCTTAATTACAGCTCGGGACTCCGACAACCAAACTCTACCATATTTCGGGACAATGCACAGAACAATAAGCCAAACAAAGCGTGTTTGTTATTGTTTACATTGCATGCTTTAGTTTTTGTTTATTCAAGGTCAAACATTAAAACGCGTTTTTCTCGGAACGTAAAAAAAACATAACAACGTCGATGTGTTAAAAGTTTTGCTTTAAATTTGAAAATTAACTTTATTATGTTGAATGAAATGGAAGTAATCGATGAATATTTTCAGTCAGTGTTAAATTTGGATCCCAGAACCACCCTCGCATCCAAAACCTCACCGCTCAGAGTCGCGTCTTCCGCGGGGATTGTTTTTGTGTCATCTTTAATTTGCTACTTTCTAGGTATAATCTGTAGGATGCCGCCGCCACAGCAGCAGCACTCCAGTGCATCCAGACATGAGTTATAAGTTTATGGTTTCGGTTTTTTCGTTGTTACTGAACATTGTGGGGTCCCCCGCCTCAGACCAATAGGGCAAAGCGCGCACACTTTAAACTGTAATAGCTTTCTGCGGTTTCCTCCACGGATGACTGTTTGGACCACCAATACAAGTTCCGACATCAGTCGTCGTCGTCGTCGTCGTTTGTGTCGTCCAACAGTCAATTGGACTCATTTTCCACTCGCTGACAGAGACATTGTCTACTAACATGATGTCTGCCGCCATAACCGGTGGTTTGTATCACATCGATTGTCGGTAATAGGTACGGTAGCAGTCATCGTGGTTGACAATTGGCGGACAAATAAATAATGATCGTCATGCAAAATATGGGAATGCAAAGGAGAACCCGTCCCGTCGTCGGGGCTGGGTTGATATCACAAAGGGAGGCGCCACAGTCACAGGGTTTGGTTGCAAACATTGTGGACGGGTTGACTACTCGCTGACAACCCATGGGAAAAATGCATTTTCTACTCGCGGGATTTGCCGATATGGAGAAATGGGTCATTAGGCATCGATGAATGGGCTGGAATTATGAATCGACCTGCATGAAGATGCATCGTGAGTGTAAAATCTTAAATAAATGTTTTTTGAAGTTCCATAAAAATTACAGTAAAAGTTTAGAAAATAGTGATTAGGATGTTTTCTTTTGATGGAATTTTCATTTTATGGTTTGATTATTGAAACCATCTACTTTGTCTAGAGCCAAAATTTGAAGACATTGGTTTTATGAAAACATTGTTTAATACACTTTGAAAAAAAAAATGTTTTGCAGCAGTTAATAGTTCACCAACTTATTAAATTTTAAATTATCTCAATTCTGTGAATTCGATTTCTAATTTAAATATTTTCCTTTGCACTGCAAAAGATTTCAAAGATGATTTATAAAGATAGAACAACTTAAACATCAGAGCTAATATTCCATTTTACTGCTTCTAACAAACACTAATTGGGTCTAGATTCTGCAAATCATAGCTACATCGTAAATGAATAACGACCTCCAAAACCATAGATCACAGTATCTCCTAAAAAGAGTCTCGATATACTTTGTATAACGAACTATTAAATTAAGCCCCATTATGCCGAACCCATCTATCACGATTGTTATCGAAAATATCGCTGATGACCCTTTATAGCCCCCTCAGAGGAGGGGGACCATCCTTTAGAAAAGCCGTCACCAACAATGTTGCCTCACTTCCGTGGTTCGTCGCTCGCCAGCCGTTGAACTCTCTTCCAAACCAGAGCAGACAATAAATAACGCCGAAATGCTCCAGAAATAGGATTTGTTTTGGTCCCCATCCGGCACAAGACGACGCGAGAGAGATTGGCCCAAATATTATTCCGAGCAAAAGAATCAAAATAAAGCCATTAAAGGGTACAGCTCCGAGGCTCTTGGGAGAGGGACAAAATTTATGGGTGACTGAATCGTATTAATGTTTATTCATTTGAGCAGCAGTTTTCAGTCAATGCTGTGGGGTAAGAGAGCTAGAAACCTTTCAATATTTATACGGCCACAATAAATAACAATATGTTATAAATGTCACATTTATAATATTATTAATATTTTTTGCCGGGGCTTCTCCGCGCGCTGACGCACCGAGAGCGGAACGACGATTTGAGGACCTTGCGGCAAAAGACCGGAATAATTGCTGTTTAATCCAGCAAACGATGAGAACCGACTGGGGGCACGATTCGCGCAACTTGAGTGCGTGCTTTTCTTGGACGACGAGCTTTCATCGCCTCTCTCTCTCTGTGGGTTAGGTTAGGGTTAGGTAGGGAATGTTAGGGAAGGACCCAACGACAAGTTGTTTCATATTCATAACCTGCGCCAGTCGAAGGAGAACCGTGTAGAGTAACATATGATCAGGACTATCAACGTCATCGGATGGAGTTAAAAGGTACACTCAAATGCAAAATTGGTCAATTTAACAGTTGACAACTATTCAAATACCATTCATGTTCCGATAACTACATAGTGAATAACCAACAAAGTTCAAAATTGAGAAAATACGAAAGGTAACAATTTCATTTTGAGTGCATCCTTTCCTACGTAGAACTGCCGGCAGCAACACGGAAAATTGCATTGCTATTCAAATTTTTGAGCGCGCGCGCACATTTTCTGTAACAAATGACTCACTGTGACATATGTCGCTGCGTCGGCCCGGTAAGAGGAACGGGGAAGGTAATGTTATTCTACGCGGATCCATGATCGGTGATTTATCACCCCCATACGGGAAACTCGAAAAGCGTTGCTGCCAGCTTGGGGGTAAACTCACGGACGGATTGATGTATTGATTTGATATGGCGTCGATGAATGAGAGTGGAAAGTTTTTGGAACCAGGAATTACAAAAAAAAATCGAGGAAATATAAATATTTGATACTGTATAAACTTATAGAATTTTTAATTTGTGGTACTTATTTGCAATGTTGAAATGGTGTTGCCTTCCTCTCCTTACTAATACTATAAAATCACTCAAAAATGAACTTCCTAACTAGACCTAGAAATGTGTCAAACTATCAAGTGCATATAGTCACTCTTATGTAAAATTGTCTGATCCTTCCGAAAAAAAATATTATCAGATTTTTCAAAACTGACCTAACATTTGAAAACGTCAAAAAATGCTTTTATAGTGGATTTGAGGTTATATGGGCCCTAGATGATTTTTGCGATGTAATTTTCACTGGATTCCTGGGACATTTTCACATAAGTTAAGTGTATTTTGGATGGCCTCATAAAGCCTCCATTCTAAATACAGAGCGATTTTGAAGAAAAATTGTTGAAATGGGGAATTGGGGCAAACCCTTTGCAGTTTCGCGCGATGGATGAAACCATCACCAATCGATTCCCCTGATTTTTTTTTACATAAGATACACTAGTTTTCATACATGGGAACCAGCCGCGTTCAATGAAGTCCAATTTTGGCTCCGATTTCGCCCACTGTGCAGTGCTTAACTGAACAGAGCTTATGGGATTTTAGCTATATGGGAGACATTGGCAATAATCCTATGAAAAATCATCCAAACTTCAAAAAATTATAGTGTTTTGAAATCGTAGTTATAATTACATGAAATTTTTCACAATAATACGTATTTTCCCTGTATTTTGAAAATGCTATGTTTCTCGAAAAAATACAAAAAATTATGGTTTCTGCTATTTGGATATCAAATAATCGGGATTTTTTCATACATTTCGATAGTAATAATACTTTTTGTGAAATACACTAAAATGTTGAAAATGCAATGTGTCTCGAAAAAATAGTAAAAAATTATTGTTTCTGCTATACGGATATCAAACAATCGGGATTTTTTCATGAATTTCGAAAGTTATAACACACATTTTTTGAAAATACTCAAAATTTCACAAAACCACGTATTTTCTCAAAAATACAATAAAAATTATTGATTTGGTTGTAATCACCGTGGAATTTTTAATTGGTTAAATTCGCTTGGTTTTGTTCGGTGACAAGGAAAACACTATTTTCTTTTTTTGCGACGTTTCGACCTACTATTCTTCGGTCATCTTCAGACGCAAAATGCAACGCAGCTTTCTCTGTTGCTGCTTGCTCACGACTACACCTCCTCTTGCATCGTCAGGTTCTGTCTGTCTTGTTGTTGTCGTTTCCGTTTGTTGGTAGTAGTGACCTCGCGTATTTTAACCACAACGCTGTTGTACACACTGTTAAAAGCTACACACTCTCTCTGCAAGTTCACAGTGTTCTCTTCCCCGGCAAGCTTAACGTGGAACATCTCCGCTATCTTCCTGCACGCCTGGTCATCAATTCGCTCCAAAATTTTAATCTTGTCGAAGTTGAAGAGATGACCAGCTTGCAGGGAGTGTTGTGATAGACCCGATTTTGGGTCGTTGTTTCTGACGTCACGTTTATGTTCCGCCATGCGAACGTCAACCTTCCGTTTTGTTTGTCCTATGTAGGTTTTGCGGTCCGCACCGCAAGGAACCTCATACACTACGCATGTCTACTTGCCTAGTGGGAGCGGGTCCTTCAATTTACTGAAGATCCTGGTTTTCACTTTATTTTCAGGTTTGTGTGCTAGTGTTATGTTGTGTTTTCCCAGCATTTTGTTCAATTTCTAACTCAGACATGGGACGTACGGGGCCGACACAAACAACTTGGAGGAGGTTTCCTGCTCTTCTGCTTCTAGAGTGTTGTAGTGTTTGTGTACACGCTGTTCGAACACTTTGTCGATAAACCAGCCTGGGTAGTTGTTTACCTCCAAGATGGTCCTGGCTACCTTTAAAGCTTCCGGGCGGTAGTCCACGTCGGTGAGCTTGATCGCTCTGTCGGTTAGGGCTATCGCGGTGTTTCGTTTGTGCTGCGATGGGCTTTCAGAGAGAAAATCCAAGTAGCGCCCATTGGTTTGCTTCGGTTTCCAACTCTTCGAAACATGTTGCCCTGTCCTGGTTAAAAGCAAATCCAGGAATTTAAGTTTCCAATCTTCTTTTTCGATTGTAAATTTCAGTTTTTGATGGAAATTGTTGAAAACTTCAACAATCGCTGAAATAGTGTTTTCCTTGTCACCGAACAAAACCAAGCGAATTTAACCAATTACAATAAAAATTAGTTTTTCACAATATGAGTATCAAATGATCGGGATTTTTCCATACAATTCGATAGTAATAATACTTTTTGTGAGATACACTAAAAAGTCACAAAACAACGTTTTTTGAAATAAAAAAAAAATCCAAATTTTCATTTATTTCGAAAACTATTACACAATTTTTTTTGAAAGTAGTGATTTTTTTCTAATAATTGCGTATTTTTGAAAAAAAAATACTGCAAAATTTAGTTTTTAATAAAATGGGAGTAAACACTCGAAATTTTCACATAACTATAACTTTCGAATTTATATAAAAATCGCGATCATTTGATAGAAATCAATCATTTTATGTATTTTTTCGAGAAAAAATTGCATTTTAAAAAATCATTTTACGACTTTTTCTGATCTGACGACTAACTTAATTCACCTATGTGGTTGGTGTCTTCCTCACTCTTTACCAACAATTGGCGATTCGATGGGAGTGGACAAAAATTTCATCTAGTTTTGTCTCAAGTTCCGCAATAAAAAATTACACAAATATCACTCAAGAGTTCAAAATTCGAAACAGGGTTGCCAGATTCTCAATATTTTGGACTCGTTAGAAAGGTCTTTTGATTACCTAACCAACGGTGGGTCGGATGATGGATCCGGACAAAGTTTAAATACATTAAAGTGAGCTCCGGCTTCAAAAAAGTACATAAACATCACTTATGGGGCCATAACTTGAGACACGGTTACCAGATTTTCAATATTTTGTACTCGTTAGAAAGGTCTTTTGATAACCTAACCAATGATGTATTACATGGTGATAAACCAATGATGTATTACATGGTGATAATTGAGTCGATTTCCGATCACTTATCTAACATCCGGATAAATTTAAAAACACATTTTTATACATAACTTTTGAACTACATATCGAAACATTATGAAAATCAATAGGTACGTATGGGACCTTAAACTAAATCGAATGCAACTGGTTTGACCAAAATCGGTTCATCAAGTGCTAAGAAAAATCAGTGAGAATTTTGGTCACATACACACACACATACACACTGACATTTGTTCAGTTTTCGATTCTGAGTCGATAGGTATACATGAAGGTGGGTCTACGAGCTTTCTGAAAAAAAATAATTTTTATAGCAGAACTATAGTCTTACCTCAGTGAGGAATGCAATTAATATTTTATATTTCCCGTTATCAAAATTCAAGAGAAAGTGTACCTAGTGGTATCTTTATAGCACAAATGTTTTGAAAAACATATTGAAAGTATTTTAGAGAATGGAAGAATTCAATCTGATCGTAATGTTTGATGCCTTTTAAACTGTGAATAATTATTGAAAAATAAAATAACATAGATTTGGTAATGATATGTGTTGGGGGAGTTTTGAGGTCGCCTCTTTTGAGCGGAGATTAAAACACCCCCAACAAATCTAAAAGATATTTAGTTTCCTCACTTAACCTTTCTCCCAACAACAATCTTCCCTTTCGCGAGCAAGAATCAAAATTCTTTCCTTTCCAGATCACTTTCTACGACTGCGCGGCAAACTAGTAGAAGCCTTCACCTACTGTACATTTCACAGTTTGTTTTGATTCTTCTTTCCCGCGTACAGCGACTTAACAGTCGATATTGACGATTTCTTCCCGATGCCTAACCTAGTATTACGAATGTGAGCATTTGGTAGTGTCCCCGAATAATACCCACTCGATGAGTACTTTTCAGGGGTGTGCTTATGGGTAGATTTGAGTAGATGACATCTACTTAGCTGTTTGCTTAAATTTATTTATTTTTTAATTGCACCAAGTTTCACCAATTTCTTGGCTCAATTTTGAAGCGCCCTTTTCTTTTTTTCAAGTCATATGCACTCTTTCTGGAAAGTCAACCAAACATTTCAGTGTTCCAAGGTAGTGCTGTCGCAGTCAGTCGCAAAGTCGCTAAGTCGATGCGCGATCGCTGCGCGATGGTTTGTTTTTTGTTTTATTTTAATTTAGCTTTGTCACTCTTGCGATGCATAAGTTTTTTTTTATTTCACTAAATGATTTTTGGTTGTTGTGCGCACGCAACTATATGTTTCCCCAAGAGCGAGAGAAGCCAACTCGCTCACCAAAATGTATCAAATTTGGACCAATGATTTCAAATGACTTTCTCATATTGAAGGAATAAGCCTACCCTTCAGGTGAATCGATACTCCGAATTGGTAAAAATGTTGGAGCTCGTTCTAAAAGCACAATCGCATTGATTTATTTTTTATTTGTTTGGAAGTGCGCAAAATTTAATTCGTCATTCATTTGCGTAATGCGTTTTATTTTTTTTTGGCACGATCATCAATGTTTATGAGTACATTATCATCTTTCATATTGTAAATACGTGCTATTCATCCTTTAACTCTGTGCTTACAGTATTTAACGGTGTAGCATTCTTGAACAACCACTTCGCAGCAACAGCCTCACAGGGCATGCAAACCTTATGCATCGCTTTGTTAACATGTTTCCAACAGATGACTTGTGTAGGCTGACTTACTCTTTTTATCTTCTAACAGAGGATGATTTTTGACGGGTAGAGTTTTTCGGAACCTTTACCCGGAAGCTTTGATAAAAAGAACACTTTTGAAAGCAATGCCATTAATATTATTTTTTAATTGCTGTTTTATTTTATGATGAAAGAGATCTTCGCTTCTGGTTAAGGCTTTTTTCGAAGTGATAGGGACTCAAAACAAATCGCTCTATGTGGCAACTTTATTCAAGTAGAGGACTTTACTAAGTGATTTCGTATACTTTATAGATCGAGAACTGATATGGGAAATGAAACATAGTTTGATTTTAATTAAGTCATACAGTGTACTATGTACACGGTGTGATTATTTAGAGTTCTCCTAGATAAATAAGGTAGGTCTGATATTTTGTACCTTGTAAGAAAGTCTATTTCCCGAAATTTTGAGGGGTAAATTGAATTATAATATTTAGCCCCAAGTGCAACTTCTTCTAAGAATCTAAGAATTTTATAACGATCTTATCAGATTTTTCTTTGGAAAGTCACTGAAAATTGATTGAAACAACATGCTTATTATGTTTTTTAAGCACTTTGGCTACTGAATCGTAAAAAAGATATACGTCGCATCTCGCGGCGTGCGAGACACCATTTGATTATGCTGGGATCGATTTTTCGAAAAAATGCCAAACTTTGAAGGTCTGTACCGAGCTCCGAGTGCTCCAAATATCAATGTTATATATACCAAAAGATGTGCAAGAATCGGGCCTACACGCCAGTGATGTTGAAAATAAGCGCATTTTTGAAAAAAAATCTTTTTACGGGTTAAATCCCATTTAAAATTCAAATGCAAAGCGCCAGCTCCTGTTACATCCAATCAAGCTCATATTTGGGATTTGAGCTCAGTATGACCACCGGAACAAACCTCTGAATGCCCGCCAAAATGTACTTTTTGTTACATACTAATACATATACATAATCTATGCAAATTGCACATATTCTTATAAATTATCTAATTTGATTCCACTTTGTATAATCTAGACTTTATCAATTAGATCTCTAAGAACAATTTTCGGAACAAGTTCTCATAATAAAATATCAGTATTTGTTCGTTACTAGCTGAAATATGCGAATTTCGCTTAGTTACAAAATAGGAAGCGTTAACTGAGACATTTTGAATGCTCATATTTATTTTTTTAAAGAAATTAAAAAAAATTGATATCAATTTCTTGTCTCAATAAAGCAATGCCGTTAAAAGTAACGATAATTGCGCATAATATAGTTTCATAATTTTCTTAACTTTTTGGCACATTTTTTTAAATATTCAAAAAAATAGTAATGAAAAACTCAATTTTATTTTATTAATTTCAATTTATTGTTCTTATAACCATTCAGTTCGCCTGAAAATTTCATATCAAAGTATAAATATTTCAAAAAATATTAGTTTCTGAAGCTTTCACAACTGGGATCTTGTTTATTCGTTGAGCAACAATAATTACGATATTATGAAATGAAAATTAACTATTATAATTCTGGTTAATTTTTTAAACAAAAATTGTTGTTATATCATTTGAAACTTAGGTATCCTGTTCTGCCAAGATCAAATTATGTTTTTTTACGGTTTTGTTTACCATGGCCAAATTGGATGAAAATTGAAAAAAATATCAATTGATGTCTCAGAGAGGGTTATTCAAAAAAAAAAATTGGTAAATTTGTTAAAAAGTGTTAACAGTTTAATATCAAGAAAAAAAACTTGAGCTAACAAGGGCGTAAGAGGTTTAATATGAACTGAACTACTTTTATTGCTATGAAAATTCTTTTAGACGAAATCATTTATTAAGCTGAATCATTAAAAAATCTACTTCGTATTATGTAGAAGGTGATTTTATGAAAATGATATTTCAAGTGAACAAGCTGATTTTTAAAGTGAATTCAATGCTTATCTATTTATTCATGAGCTCAAAGAAGTAAGATTTGTTCAAGAAAAAAGATTTGCCAACAAATCCATATTTTCTTCATTATTTTGTATTTCATTTTAACGTCGTCTCAATATTATTCTTTATCATATTCTCTCAAACTGTTCACAGAGCCATATTCAATAGCAATGTTATGGTTTTGAAGCATGAAGCCTTCAAAAGACTGGATTGGAACAATATCACTGCAAAAAAAATACTTGTAAATTTAGAAATAGTCTATAAATTTAGAATATCAATATATTTTCTTGAAAATGTTTTTGCAAGCAGTTAAGGCATCAATTGACCCTCGCTCTTAATTTGATTATTTAAGTTGCTATTTTATACAATTTTGTTGAAGAATATTAACCAGAACCAATATAAGAACAATTTTGGATAAATTTAAAATTTACCGTTTCCCGGGAATTTTGTAACCCTGGGAAATTGGACGCTTTAGGTAATACTAAATCGCATCCCCCCCCCCTTGAAGACAATTGTCCATACAAAAAAAACTTTTTTGTATGGATCGTGGACAATCACCATACCCTCCTAAAGTGACCACGTGGTTTATGGATGGTCCCGTTCAAGTCATTCAAGGCATGTTCATGACAAATTTGATAAATATGAATGTACGTGTTTCTATCAATTTCATGTGATTTTTCCATAGAAATATACGTTAAAATCGATAAAAAATATTCACTTTTATCTTAGATTTGTTCTCCGAAATTTACCGTGGATCTGGATACCCTGTTAATATATAATTCTGACTTCTGGATTGAATACGCGAGAGTCAGTTTTTATTATCAAAAAAATAAAATAACTTTTATTTCTGATAATGCGGAATCGACGTAACACCTTATAATCTAGCCTTGCGGTTTCGGCAACGGATTCACAGGCGTGTATCGTTCTTTTTGCGACAAAACTTTTTTTAATTTCTAATAATATTGATTCAAAATCACAGAAAAAAAATATCAGCAGAAATCGTACCAAAAAATAAAATTTATGCAAAAGTAGTAATCTTTAATCCCAAAAATTAATCTTAAGTTATATAAGTACTACTTTGTTAAAATAGGTAAATTTACCATATTTTTTTTAAATTTTTAATTTAATCTACGCTTTGTTTAACCATCAAGAACCATGTTTTTTTTTTTTTTTTTGAAATTAAATATGTCTTTATTGAACTTTCTTATAATAATTACATTTCATTTACATTCTAAGTGGTATGGCTATATGCTCTTCATCTTTGTTATATTTTTCGTTTTCTTATTAACTGTTCACATTCATTTATTTACTTCAAATTGTTTTACATTTTTGCATTGAATCGAATACATTTGGGTAAAAAAGAAAAAATCACTTTAACAACTAATCCTAACTTAAAACTAAAAAAAAAGTAAATTCATTGAAATATTCAAAATCATTAGAACGAGTAAACTACGAACTGTATTTTAAGATAAATCCTCCAAGCGTTCTTACTTGTTCCGCACGAGTTTTGCAACCACGCAGTGTTGTTGTCATCTCGATGAAAATGTTCAGAAGTTCTTGTGGTGAAAACAGGTCACTACTGCCTTCATCCGTTGATGCTGGTTGGTTTTCCTCGGTTGCTGACTGAAGCCAGGAGGTGTTGTGTTCTCTGCAACTTTTGCCGCTGATTCAACGGCAATGGCTGCAGATTTGGAACCACTCGAACAGATCCTGCTCCAGGTGACGCCAAAGCAGGAAAATCCACGTCCGTGAAAGTTGGTGGTGTTTTGCGACGATTTGGTTGGTGCCTCGTCGTCGCTTGCTGCCGAATTTTTACAAACTCAGCTCGTTTTGGGCAGCTTCGATTCTTGGTCGAATGGTCGCCGCCGCAATTGAAGCATTTGGCTTCAATGTTCTCGTTGATTGTTTCGCAAGCTTGTGTTTTGTGCTCACCTCCGCAGGTTGCACAACGACTCTTGATGAAACAGTTCCTTCCACCATGCCCAAACTGCAAGCAGTTCGAACATTGTGTCACGTCACGGTGCACTGGTCGATAACGTTCCCAAGTCACGATGATGTTGAAAATTGCCCGAACTGCTTTCAGCTCAGAAGGCGATGTCGATCCTTTCTCGAGATGAACCAGGTACAGTTGATCACGATACTTGATGTCCTTGTTGTGCCTCGTCATCTTGAAGACTTCGATTACGTTCAACTTCAGAGTTTTGAGCTCTTCTTTCAGCACACTCACATCCATGTCGTACAGGCCTCGGAGGACCTGTTTCATGGGGCGTTTACCTGGATCGTCATGGCTGTAGTATTCAATCTTTGTGTTGTTTAGGAAATCCCGAACGTAGTTGTAATCCTTTCTGGTAGGTAGCAGAATTTTGAGTCCATCAGCACACAAGCGAATGGAAGCTCGTAAAGCACCAGATTTGATAAACCCGGTCAGCCACTTTCGCACCGAATCCGATGACGATGTTTTCACAAAAATGGGTGGCAACTTTTCCCGTCGTTCAAATTCTTCCTTCTCGCTCACGTCCACAGGGAGGGTAGCGAACTGGTTTCCAGACGAATTTTGAGCGTGCTTGCTCAAACTGCCTGGCTTTGCAGGTAGCGCTTCGGCATTCTTTAGCTTCTTCAAATCTGCCGATCCTGCTGGTGAGGACCGCCTCTTTTTCTTGCCGTGAGGCATTTTTGCACTTTTTAAGCACTTTTTTGGTTTGTGAGGGACGCACGTCTGACTCGCTTCTCTGCTGATCGCAGACTCTCAAGAACCATGTTATGTTTAGGTACTTTAGGATTTTGTTTTATTTTTAAGTTTAAAAATACGTTTCCACTATAAGCGCCTCACATATCAGTTAGTGACTGTCAGCGCCCTAAAAATCATGTATGCACTGTAGGCGCCCTCAGCCAAATGCGCATCTACCTAGCTCAAGCCCATCAAACACACCCCTGGTACTTTTGCTTTCCCTCATCGGCGCGATCTGTACCAACAATATGTGTATTCGGAACACATTTGTGACAAGCAGCTTTTCATTTTCTCTTACTCTTTTGAGGGTCTTTTCAGGCCATTTTTTATGTTGTTCGGTGCTCCTATGATTTTGCTGCAAAATTTGCAATCAGAAAATTATAGGGGACGGCTCTAGAGATTTTAAATTTCCCGGGAATCGAGAGTTGAATTTCGCAACTTCCCGGGAATTCCAAGGATCCGAGAATTTTGATTTCAAGACTGAATTATTTATATTTACAGAAACTTTAAGAGGCATAACACATTTATGTAATTATCATAAATTTGATAACATGAAGTCATCATAACATCACATGAATATCTGGATTTCAGTAAATCGTTGATTTTTTTTTTTCCAAATCTGTGACTAAAAATTCAATTCAATGATTTTGTGGGATTCAATACTATACTAAATTGATTCACCCATTTGTATGTAGGGGAAATATATTTCTATTATCGGTCTATCAGCATTTCGTTAATGAATTACAGCTTTCATAAAGTGTTTTTGAATGTCCAAAATAACAAATTAAAGTGAGCAAGCAACTCTCCATTGTTGATGTATGTTGATTTAGTAGCGGAAAACTGCAAATGTGATGGGAATTGATCGAACGGCTTAGAGTGATTAAAATAGGTATATTTCCCCTTATTTGTGTACAAAAAGTTTAACATCCTTTAAAAAATTTATATTGAGCTACTGGAAAATATCACATTAAGCCTTATTTTTAAACAATCCGTGAACCGCTCCACTGCCAAGACTACCTTATGGTGCAATGGAACGCACCGTCGTCATCGTTTTTTTGTACAAAACCTGCACATTTCCCTCGAATCCCTCGAATTAATCCAAAACCCCAACCATTCACCCAGTCTTACCCTCGAGTAGCTCACAGGTCTCTCACGAGCATCTTCTTTCAGACCACAGCCGGCCGTCGGACACGACGACGCGCAAAGCCGCCCATGGGAAGATAGAGATATTTTAAGTGGAGTAACGTCACCTTCCTCATGCCCGACCAGCCCGGCCAGCAATAAAGTTTATCTATTTCGAGCCGAGTCACGGGAATTTGTTTTACGTTGACCATTTAGAGTGTCACTGAAGAGGCCGGCCGAGGAGCTCTTCATGGGGGCCAGATTTTGGCCGGTGTTCCTTTCTCTGACTTGAAGAAGATGCATGCCGTGCTCTCCTCCTACGGGAATGCCCGTTCCCTTCGAGGGCACCAAAATTATATCGTCACGATCGTTTTGTCAAATTCGCTCAACTGGGAAATGTGGCTTCCGCATTTTTCAACTCGTCAGCTTTTGCTTGGAGCTTGAAAATGGTTTCGAGGGAAGAAGGTCGTGATGAATTGTATACAGTGCATGGTGCTGAATTATTCAACTGGCATTTGAAGGTCAGTTCTTACTTTGTGATGATATACATTTTGTACAATTCCATGAGATTTCGTTTTATATTGAAGGTATGCTTTTGATAAGATTAAAAGATCAAAGAAAACAGTTGAACAAATCTAAATTGAATAAACTGCTATAAATCTTGGCAAAACCACCCAACACCAGCAAACCTTCACTGCACTTTACATATTAATTATTCAGCATCGATCGGCTTCCCTTCCCATGCGTGATAAGTCCATATTAGGGTCCTTGTGGCCAAGTCGCCGCCATCAGCTGGTGATAGCTGCTATGATAATCGCATCCAACCTGATGCTACCCAAAGACCCAAAGAAAGACCATCCTAGTTTGGTCTAGGCAACCAAAATGGCACAACAGGTAGGCACTATCCACACTGTCCTAACCTAGAGGCGGCAACAGTGAGTTGAACTCAACGAAACATCAATGAAAGCTCCCCCCAAAGTGGACAGGTTCTTGGGAGGGTGACGGAGTAACAAGAAGCGGGAAAAGCACTTTGATACCAATTGGGATGAAAACATACACACGCGTCCAGATGGCGTTGCCATGTAAAACCTGGCGATAATAAATTCCAATTGCCTTAAAATTGATGAAGTGCAATCACGATGGTGATGTAGTAATTATCACCCCCTTTTGGTGATGCGTGCGTGCGAGGAGGAGCCGCTGTGGTGGTGTCGATTCAAAACGAGACAAATTGGCGATGAAAAACGAGTGATGGGAGAGATTTTTCACTCGGGATAGTGAAATTTAAACGATTGGAGTCGTGAAAAGGGATAGTTGATCAATTACATGGTTAAAATGTTGCTTGTTCCATTAGAAGAGATGAGAGATGAGAGATGAGAGATGAGAGATGAGAGATGAGAGATGAGAGATGAGAGATGAGAGATGAGAGATGAGAGATGAGAGATGAGAGATGAGAGATGAGAGATGAGAGATGAGAGATGAGAGATGAGAGATGAGAGATGAGAGATGAGAGATGAGAGATGAGAGATGAGAGATGAGATGAGAGATGAGAGATGAGAGATGAGATGAGAGATGAGAGATGAGAGATGAGAGATGAGAGATGAGAGATGAGAGATGAGAGATGAGAGATGAGAGATGAGAGATGAGAGATGAGAGATGAGAGATGAGAGATGAGAGATGAGAGATGAGAGATGAGAGATGAGAGATGAGAGATGAGAGATGAGAGATGAGAGATGAGAGATGAGAGATGAGAGATGAGAGATGAGAGATGAGAGATGAGAGATGAGAGATGAGAGATGAGAGATGAGAGATGAGAGATGAGAGATGAGAGATGAGAGATGAGAGAGATGAGAGATCAAGGCTCTTTAGATTAATTTTGAGACAAATTCTGCTAGGAATAAAGCTTTCAGTACATTGCTGTCACAATATTCTCGTAAAAAACCAACAGGTTAATCCAGAAGAACTCGTGATGTCATATTTCTGCGGACCACCCAGAAGTCGATGCTCTTTTTATTTCGTACTTCAACCTGTATTACTTAGCCATCAGGGACCAATGTCAAACTGTGTGCCATACTACCGTACCATACCAGACGATATTAACCCGTTGCAGTGCTATAAAAGTTTATAATTATCGTTCCCCAGTGATACCTGCCCGAGAGCAGTGCCTTCAGGGTTTCGCGTTTCCCGTGTAGACATCTATCGCGCGCTGGAGATGTGATCATCACCATCAACCGAATCGCTCAACCTGTGTGTCTGTGGGACATGGATCCAAGTCAGCAAAAAAAAGAGCACTTCTTACATTATAGACTAATTTGATTAAGTTAATGTGATACTTTTTTATCAAGCGCCTCTCGCCAAGCTGTCAGAAGAGCCCGAGGCGCTTCTTCAACCCCCGTCGTCGTCGTTTTCGGAGGAGCCTTGACGACTGGAAGCACTCCTCGCGCTGCCATGTTTGTTCAAGGGAGGACGACGACAGGCAGAATAATGCACTATTTTATTGCACTCGAGCCTTTGAAATGTGCAACATTTGCGCGGTGCTGCCAAGGTGCCTCGGATGTGTCATTCAATAGACTGTATCGTCCCGCGCGCAGAAACAACTCCCGTGCACAACCCGAGGCTCTCAAGTCGACGGCGACGACACCGACGATTGGCAGTATAATTGCTAAATGTTTGCCTCCAGCGGGAGTTGAACCGCAACTGTCACAGAGTGTGTTTATCCCCCTCCATATCGGGGAGGGTCCCGGTTGGGAGCCATGGATATCCGCCGTCGGAGAAGGGGTTGGTAATGATCCGGCGTTGAACGCTGCCATTTCCTTCCAAGTATTAATTGCTTATCACTTGTTGTGGTACAGTAACTAATTTGTTGCGATTAAAATTATGTCTCCCATTTGTCAATCGCACACATGTTTCCTTTCACGGGGGAAAAGAGAAGAGTTTTGAGCAGAAGAGTTGAGTCTCTCCTTTGGGACTACTTGGCAAAGCTGGCAAGTTTCTAATCGTTTTGCAGTTACAGCTGATGGAAAGCTATCGTGATATGTGCAACATTTTTAGTTGAACTAACAGCTTTAAAAACTGGAGTCAAGTGATATTCAATCATTTTACATGAAAGTTGTTATTGGATTTGGAGATTGAGTCGGTAGAGTTTAGACTTTTTGGTAAGTTGAAGTCTGAGTCAACAATTCTTAAGGATTCAAAGCAGAGCTGAGGAGTTGGATTCAGAATAAGATTCTATGGAGTCGGGAATCAACAAATCTTGGAAAGCCATATTCGTAGTCGGAGTCAACAAATGTTCAGGATATCCTGGAATCGAAGCAGGAGTCGGAGTTATGTTCAAAATAGTAATAACACAACCAGTACTACATTTTTTGATTGATCATATTGCACCAAGAGTTAGTACCCTTCGAAACCTATTCCATAATTCAACAACTTCATGTGATACCTACTCTTTACCAGGACAAACTGACAAACAAGATAGCTTCCATATTCTTCTTTCTTCTTCCACCGCAACAACTTTTTACTTGGTCAAGATAAGAGAGAGAAGAAAAAAGTTATCGCCAATCGGTCGGCGAGATATATTGCGCGTGTAATTTAATTACGGCAAATATTTATTGGAAATTAATTGCTACGGGCAAGTGTGCCGCCAAGCGTGATTCATTCCAGTCATTCGTCACGGCTAAGTTTGTTTTTTTTTTCTCTCAACTCAACTATAGTTTTTCTAAAAGAGTTGAGTAGATTGGCACGTGATCGTAATAATTTGTTTGCAGTCGATTTCCGGTTCATATTTTAATAAAATATAATGTGAAAATTTAATGCACTCTAAGAGGCGACTTAAAAGCATAAGCTGAGATGGTTTTACAAAGTCACTCGAGGCAATTGAGCGTTATAGTTTCCAGCTGTCGATTGCCTGGTATGTCGATTTATTGGAAATAAGGCAAATTGCACAAAAACCTGTTCGATCAGCAAACTGTAACGAAAAATGAGCGCGCCGCCACCACTCTTGGTGGTCAATAAAATTATAACACTTTGCGGTAGGGTTGTGATAAACTTTATCTTTAATTTTTAAAAATTTTAGATTTTTTTGAAAATTATGGTCGATTTGGTGTTTTTGTTTTAGGAAAAAATAGCAAAATTCCAGATACCATTTTGAGATGTAGAATCAAACTTGCAATCCGAAACACCTTACAATTTTATAATCAAGTGCACCACTCCACTTTGCAACACGAGTTTTTCCATACAAGTCTCCATACAATTTTGCGGGCTGGGCATTCAAAATGGGCATCTTGCGAAAGGATATTCTGATCGATTTTGTGTCTTTGGCGATGTTGTATGTAAATATTGGGACCTTTTTTTAAAAAAGAAACACAAAAAAATAGTACAAAAATGCATCTTCTGCGCTAGAGTTTAGGATAGTGCTAAATCTGGTCCAAGAGACATGAAATTAAAAATAAACTGAAACTTTTGAAAAATCTAAAAAATAACAAAAATCAGATTCGCAATTTTTTTTTGTAATGCGCACCGTTTTAAGGTTATAGGCATATCTAGGATTTTTTTGGAAATATTTTAATAAGACTAGCTCGTCGATATATGGACTATTTTGATAAATGATCATATAAAACCTGGTGCCTTTTGAACCTAAAACAATCCCCTAAAATATTGATTGGTTGCGTCCACACTTTGTGTATTTTATTTTAATTTTGTATGGGAAAACTTTTTTTTTGTATTTTAATTCTAGTTAAAATTGAACAAAAATCTTAAGAACAATCCCGAAAAAAGTTTGGTGCTATCTTGCTCCTGTCAAAAGATACAGCGTCCTCAAAACTGGTCTAAGAAGCTCGAAAATCTTATTTTCCCATATAGAAATCCATACAAAATTGAAATGCAATGCGCTAAGTGTGGATGCAACCAATTGCTCTCTAATTTTGGGGAGTTGTTCAGGGCCTAAAAGCAAAATAAAAAACCCCTAAGAGGAGACAAAATCGAACTAACAGTTATCGAAATACCGCATGTTAAAAATTCAAGACAAATAAGACTCTGGTCAAGCGATGATCAATTTATTCTGAATACTATCGATTTTATAATTGTTTTTAAATTACAAAATAACACTTTATATAAGATTTGCAATGTCCTTAGGTCACATTAAGAAAAACTTATTGTTCACAACTAACTTTATAAGGCTATATCTTGGCAAACAAGAGTTTCAGTCAGGGTTGCCAGTAGAGCGGCCAATTTCCCGGGGAAACGGGAAATTTTCAGCCAATTTCCCGGGAAATCCCGGGAGTTCCCGGGAAATTTTAAATTTATTGAAAATTGTAATGATCTTGGTTTTAATTAATATTATGCAACAAAATTGTACAGGACATTAACATTAATGATTTAAATAAGTGTGAAGATCAATAAACAGCTTGACTGCATGTAAAAAAACATTCAACTACAAGAAAATGTATTTTGGTATTTTAAGATGATACATTTGAAACTTGCCTCTGTGACCAGTATATTGAAATGAGAAAAAAAAACATGCACAAATTATGTTTTTCATGACAAGTACGGGTTTCAGCTCTTGCATAAATGGTAAAGCATTTTAGTGTTGCTTTTACTCCAAACAACCCATTGTTTTCAAATATTTGAAGCAAGCTTTGAATATTTTTTTTTTGCATTTTTTGAGAACAAGCAATAGAAAGTAATTTTTCAATGATTTTTTTTCTATTATTATGCATCATGATTTAAATTATGCGATAAATTAACATCATTCTACAAAAAGTCTTCTTTTTTCACATTTAACCCTCTAACAGTGTAGTTGAACCAGTGATCCATAATTCTTTTACTTCAAATTGTAATTTCTTTGGTAGTTAACCAATTGAATAACATCAATCTGTAAAAGCTTACCTAATTGTAATAATTTAATACCTAAAATCTATTCCCGGTTGCTTCAAAAATTAATATCATCAGAAAAAAATTCTGATATCATAATTTCTGATAATCTGATTAATTAATTTATATCCTCCCTCCCCTTCCCTATTTAAAATTTTCTTCTGCCAGATTTTTTTTTCAGTACTTGGCCAGATTTTTTCGATTTTGACCCGGTAACCCTGGTCCAGTCAACAAAGTAAAAAATAGACAATTTTCTTACCTATTCGTTTCGATGGGTGCTTCTTTATTGAAATGTTTTAAAACTCCTTATTGAAATATTTTTAATGTGAAGAAATAGAACTTTTGAAAAATACCTTAAAATTTCAAACATAAATCTCCGATACTAGATTATGCACTATTTCAAACATTTGCGCAAAAGATGATTTGTTCAGTTCCTTGATAAGTATTGGAACAGAATATACATATTTTGAGAATTCAACTTGCATCTGCAAACCAACTTTGCGTTCGATCTGTTAGTTTATTACGCAATGTTTTAAAATGTCTGAGTTTTTTAATTGAAAGCTCAATTAATTATCTTTCTTTAGCTTAGAGAGGTTAGAGTGGTTCAAGAGAGGAGATACAATGTAGTTTTTTGCGAAAATTGTTAAAAACTCCAGTTGTTCGATCACCCTCATCGCCAAACAAAAAATACTGGTCTTATTACTTTAGAGAAGGAACTGCCTCGCCGAGTTTGAGCCAAATCGTAGCACTTTTGATCTGGTCCCTGCTGGTTTAACGTAGAGTCGCTGAATAATGCCCTGAAAATCATGATACAATTAGTCGTACTATGCGTAAATTGGGAGATAAAATGTTGGAATCTTCAACAAAATTGCTTGGATTGGAATGCCATTAACTTTCTGGAAGAGAAAAGAAAACCCCAAAAATATTCCTGGAAAGTAAAATTTATTAAACGACCCAACTGTGAACCACCCTGATTTTCAATCAAGTTCAAAGTTGCTTCTTTTCATTTCTAACAACCCTGCCAGAAACACCAAACTCCAAAATAGCACCGTTTTTCAGAAATCCAATTTCAACTTAATTTTGCAAAAAATAAAAGTTGTTTTGTATAAAAACCGAAAAACTAAGCGATTTTTTTCCTCAAAGATTTAAGTGAGTTTTACTGACATTGCATGCAAAAACAGGTGGGATAGCTATGCTTTTCTGGGCAGTATAGTAGAGTACTGGAGTTTATAAAAAGAAAACTTAATTTTTGTATTCTAAATTCCTGCATCCACCCCATACCTCCCATGGTACATACATAAGTGATCCAGCATAACGTTCTGATTATGCTGCTAGCAGTAGGCCTCTCACCCTCTCTCCCCCTCCCTGCACTCATCGGCCCGCTGCATAATATGGCGATTATTAATTTGGAGTAATTTGTCTCCATCAGTTGAGAGTGACTAAATTGGTCAGTTGCGCGCGCACGTTTGCGCACCCCTCTCTATGGCCAAGTCGGCCAAGTTCTGTGCCGCTGGATCCCAAAAAAAACAGCGTTGCAGCGCAAAATTTGTCGCGATCGAACTGGCCGCCGCCGGCAATTCGATTTGTTGCCCATTCGGACAGATCAGCCCCCGAAGCGGACAGATGAATGATTGTTGCACCTCAATCGCGATCGCGAAAAAAGGCGCGAAACTGGCTGGCTTCGGTGGCTGCTGCCGGAAAAAGTGGGAAATTGCTTTGAGATGGAGGCCGCCGCGGACGGTTGCCGGTTTTTGTTGAGGCAGTGGTGGTCAGGTCGTTATCAGTTTAATCACGTAATTGAAATGAGTTTCACGATTCTTTTGGGGGGGGTGCTCGATCGCAGAGGGACCTACGTACAGTAGGGGACAAATTGATTTATTTTATCCTCAAAATAAAGTAATATTTTTCGATGTTTTTCTTTGAATTATCTAAAATTTAAAAAAACTTAAAGATTTGACCAATTTTGAGAACTCAAATTTAAATCAAAGTACGTTTTAAAAATTATAAAAATATGTTGGTTTAAGAAAAGTAATCTTCCATTTCGACCCCCACTGTTTCGAAGGCATGCTACTGGTGTAAGTGTGGTGAATTGGCCATGTTTATACTACGGTAGGTCGGTGGATGTGTTTCACTTTTTTCGGGCGACTCTTATCGATATTACATCGCTGATATGGGGTCCGTTTAAGGGAGCTTGTTCTGCTCCAGTTTACTTCCCCTCCTTCCCCAGCTCGATCGCTGCTAAGCTCTCCTTGCCAAAAACAGAAATATTCGCTGAGTTGCGTGAGGGATCATTAGGGTTAAATGAAGATACTTTTTTTTTTGTTATGTCAACCATTTTTTTGCTTCTGAACAGTAAGCGATTTCGACTCCTGATTCATGAGATTTAGCTACTCCGACTTCAGTTGACAAAAAGACCCAACTCCAACTCTGGTTTCAACTCTTAAAATGTGTAAAATATTGATGTATATTGATTTCACCCCACTGACCCCTTTCGAAAAGGACCAGTAGTAAACCAGAAGCGTCAGTCGGCCAATGGGTACAGATACGTGAACTACACACACACACACACATGGCTTGGAAGGCACCTCGATGGATGGACCTGGCCAGCGGCCGAGGATCGAAGCCTCCTCGCGTGATCGAAACGCCGAAAAAGGCTTGTCGACGATGATAAATAATCGCTCGTTTGACAGCATTCCGTGATGTTGCAATTTGTTCGACTCTCTGCTCTGGACCCGAGTCGAGTCGAAGCCGAAAAAATCTTGTAACTTGTTTGATCGAACAAATGGCCAACTGGAATAATTTGGGTATTGCAGGCACTTTTTTGCTCCAGGTTCGAGCATGGAAACGAAAACAACTCGAAAAACTGTCCCGACTTGTAGAGCAAGCGCTTGGGTGAAATTAATTACCCACTTGTTGGACACGACGGTCGAAGGCTAATTTGTAGCGAAATCTTCTTCAACATTTATCTTGGCCGCCCGCCAGCCTTTCGGCTGAGGAAATTTAAGGAAGGACCGCTCGCAATTAATTGCATGCAAGCAAGTCACGGCTCGAATTTCACGGAGGCCAAGTGTGCAGAGGTAGTTCTTTTTCGGGGTCCCAAAACGAAACGCTTCTGGGGTAGGTGCAAGCCGTTTTATGGGCAAACAAATGTAATCGAACTAATTTATGAGTTCGTTAATGCGGTGCAATGAGAACTGCTCCCTTGGCATGGGGAACTTTGTAAATCGCTTGAACATTAAATTTTAAGCAGGATTAACTAACAATCCGCAGACGTTGGCTTAACGAACGATTCTATAAAATGTATATCCTAGTGGCTTCTTCTGCGTCAACTTCTAACAATTTAACGATCCAAGAGCAAGCAAGGCGTGTTGAAAATCTTTTACGGCTAGATCGTAACAAGTTTTAATGTTCCAAAAGCTCGAATTAGAAGATCAAGCCATAATGGTGATGTTTGGCATGCACAGTGAGCAAAGCTCTATTAACATTACTATACTGGAAGATTTTAAAAAAGTCATCGAAGTAACAATTTCAAATGCCTTATATTCGACTTTGATAATATTTTAGCTGAAATTGGCTTTTATATGAAATATATAAATAAACAGTAGGGTGGTCCAAATCCGGGCTTATTAGAGGCTACCCCCTGAAATCAAAAATAAACCTATCACTAGGTTAAATTCCAAATATGAGCTCATTCTGCCCACGGGAACCCCTTCTTCTAAGCCTGTGAAGTTTGTATGGGAAAAATCGTCAAAATGTATGGAGCAAAGCAACTGTTCTAGTTTTTACCTTTAGTTTTAGAATTGTTTGCTTAAAAGTTATTAGCTTCCGAAAATGACCATTTTGGCTATCTAGTATACCAGTGCGATAATTTTAAAACTTGATTTAATGGCAAAAACGTTACTTAATCCACCTTTAGGTGGTTGGTGCCTTCCTCACATTAATAAAGTGAATACACTACACAGCCTAAAAAAAGTGTATAAATAATAATTATTTTTATCAAAAAATCTGAGATCCGGCCTCAAAAAAATGTATTAAAAACACTAAAATACTTATAACCAGGGCTGCGAAGTCGGGTCATATTTCAAGCGACTCCGACTCCGACTCCGGCTTTCTGAGATTATCTGACTCCGACTCCACATATTTTTAAATATTTCAAAAGTTATTTAATTATTATTTCGAAAACATTGAGAAATAGGATCATTAAAAAACTCTCTAAGTGGAAAAAACCGGAAAAAAGTTTCTAATTTTACAAGTTTTAGACGAAATTGAAACTGAAAAAAACGCCAGTTTTGAAGGCATTTTCAGAAGAACTGTTTGGTAAGTAAATTTGGATTTATTTACTTAACCTCAAATTTTCATTAAATTGATTGAAAGCTAAAATATTAAATTGTTATTTTTGGGATGATCATTAAAAGAAAGCTGGCCTTAATGATCGATTTAACATATAAATTTAATTTACTCACTTTAAGGTGTAACGGGCCATCATTAAATATGGCGAAAAAAACATGGAGGAAAATTATCCCGTTCCAATTTAACCATGATACTTTCCCGTTCCACCTTATACCGTAAAAATTGGAGGCACTATTGAAATATTTAAAATTCTCTGCACTTTTAACTGGTATACTAAAAATAATTACAATCACTAGACTCTAAACATTCTCGGGAATTCAGATAAATATAAAAATATTCACTAAAAGGCAAAACATTTCATATTCTAGCCCTTTTTTGAGCGATTCATTTTCTCCATACAAAAATTGGTGCCACTTAAAACGTCTCAAAACGCTCATTTTATTCTACATACCTCAATAAAATTATAATCACAAGACGTGCTGCAGCCAGGAGAACCGGCAGATTTCCACCAAAAGTCACAAAACTCGCGATTTTCACAAAATCTTCCTTCAAAAGACGCGAGTTGGAAATTTTCGCATGCATTTTTTTTCTTTGTTTTGACACATTCAAACTCCAGCAGCAGCTGCAGCATGCATGCATTAGTGTTGGTAATCATCGAAACTGCTTTCACGCAATGATGCCAGAAATGAAATCAAACACCTTATTTATAAAAAGGCTTGTTTTGCACAATTTTTCAGGTTTTTTGCATATAAATTGAAGATACTCAAATGAATAAATGTTTTATCAACTTGTTTTGTCAATTTATAATTGTGTTGTATGACTTTATAACATATTAATTATCATTGATTTGTTTTCTAAAATAACTCAACTATTATCACGGACGAACGGACATGACACGAGCATTTTGAATTTGAAGCTGGTCTTCTTCTTCTTCTTCTTCTTATTTCTTTTTCTGCTTGTCTTCAGTGCGCAAACGCTCATGTCAAAACAAACTTTGACAGTTTGCGCTACTTGACAGTTTGCCTGTTTTTTTGGTTGGTTCGTCGGCTGAAAAAAAAAAACGTTTCAAATTTTCAGTTCGCGTTTGGAATTTAATCAAATTGAGAAGTTTCTAGGTGTTCGAATCAAAAATTAAACAGATCCTAGCTTCCGTCAACAAATTTCTACTGAATTCTGCAATTTTTAGCAGTGGGCGGAGCTCAGTTGATGTGCGGCAGAAGATTTCCGGATTCGGGGTCGACCAGCTCAAGGACTCCAATCTAGAATCGTTCCGTGAATTGTAGGCTGTGCCTTGGCTGTACCTCCCTTCCCTGGTTCCGGTTGAAACACGAAATTTTGTGCAAGAGGAAACCCAATTATTGGGATCACAATATCGACAAAGCAGAGTGGTTGGAACAAGGTTTGAAGCTGAGGACGAGTTGAACGGTTACCTCGGTGGCTCATGTGTCGGATGACAAAGTCCAAATGGATCGGCAATCTGAACAGTTCGATCGCCCTGGTTGCCGAAGACGTGTTAGACTGCAACCCCAGCAGCACACACGTCGTTGCTGAACCGCATAAATCATCGTTTGGTTGAGCTGCAAGGACGAGTTGACCTTTACCCAACTGTCTAAACGAAATGGAAAAGCTGCGCGAATGTGCCTTATTTGTAGATCAAACAATAAAAATCCAAGAAAATTTACACCACATAACGTTTATTTAAACTGATTTTCAACCTAGCAAACCTCACTCCATCGCTGCGAAACAATCTGGACCACAACAAAGCTGCGTGAAATTTGATGGACGAAAACGAAATTTATTTTTATTTCATTTTGCGGTTCAAGCATAAACAAAATACCTTTTAACGTTGTTAATCGCCCCTGAATTCAAAATTTCTGGAAATTTGTGTGCATCTTTATTACTTTGTTTATTTACAAATTCCGTGATTCGCTTCAGATAGTATTGTTGATATCAATCAAAATGTACAACTACCGTTCACCGCAAAAAGAACAGCGCGCAATGAAAAACTATTGGAAGCGGGAAAATCAAAGACAATTTTCAATCTCCGCAGCATGACAACATTTTGACTGAATTAGTAATAATACCAAAACAAAAATAGTTCGCCAACGTGAACACCTGCAGCGCTAGTGTTTCAAGGCGGTTTTAACGTATTTTTATTCGGCTGAAATTTGAATTTTGCCTCAGAAAAATGAGCAAAATTTGTTCGTGGTGTCATGTCCGTTCGTCCGTGCTATTATGTTCCAGCGTGCCCGGCAACACTTTCCTAGAACAACCCAGGGGAAAGAAATGTATGTCAATTTGTAGCCTGAATTTGCGTAGCCTACATCAACATTTGCTTTGCCTTACTTTCTATAGGCGGGCCCACAAAATGCAAAAAGGATGTCAGTTACGCATTGTGAGATTTTTGCATCCCTTTGGTCAAGCTGTAGAGTAAACTGTCAGTTTCCTATTTGTTTATGTTTACAAAATTGAAAGGAGAGGATAAAAAATGCATCAACAGCGATTCTTTGGTAAGAATTTATAAATTTTATAGTTATTTTATCATTATTAATGGCTCTTTTTAATCAAATATAATAGGTAAAACTGGAGTTTGTGCGTGATATCATCGAGTGATCAGAAAAGCCCTACAGACTGGTGTTCTGGGCGGCCAGCTTGCAGAAGCGGTTCTGAAAAGGTCGACGATTTCTGAGCTGATGGTGCAGTGGCCACGGGTAGAGTGTTTTGCGATAGAGGGTGGTCAGCTGCTCCAGGTGGATGGCATGGCGATACATTCCTCATCAACACGGGTGTTTCCAAAACGACGACTACGGCCGAAGGGCTTTCCGATTAAGGACCATTCGCGGAAATTGTCAGCCACCGTTGACTTCTCATACCGGTCAACATTCCAGCGTCGGACAGATCAGTGGCCAAATCTGGAAAGCCTGCTGGAAGGTATACTTTCTGGACCGTCGAACCTAGTACGACTCGTTCATTGCCTTCATCAGCAGATCCTTTTGCGTGCCATAATCGTCATTTTGGAACCAACCGAGGTAAATGAGATCCGCACCGAAACATATCACCATCTGTACCACCCGAAGCAGCTGATCCCTAGCAAGGGACACTTTGCCCCGTGGTCACTATGTCACATCAGCTAGCTGACCATCTAGAGCACTTGTCTGAAGAGCTTCCGAATGTTGTACTCGTTAGGCGGTTCTGGTTTCACCTTGCTTTTGATGCAGCGTTTGTTCGTCAAGAATTCCAGACTAGTGTTTGTCCTGTGCCTCGATGGTCTCATCCGCCGGCTAACCAGCCCAAATCTCAACTTCCCGAGACTGATAAAAATCTACAGACGCAGCTGTCCTCAATGAACGTAGCAATTTTGTTACTTATGATAAAAAACTGAAAATGCGAATAAATTTTGAAAAAAGTTAAATATGTTTCAATTCATTCCTTGAAAACGTTAGAAAAAAGCAAAGCTTCAAATAGGTACAGAATATTTCCATCGATTCTAACCTTGGCACAACAGCAGCAAAATTTAGCTTTTAACTTTAAAAGCTCTAGTATTTCAAAATATTGGGAAAATCAAAATATGTTTGGCCGGTTTCATTCAAATATGCTGTTTCTCTCTATTTATTCAGGAATTGTCCACGTTCCATACATGTTCCATTCCAAAATGTGTTCAAGAGATTTCTACACTCAAAAAAATGAGTTCGCGTAAACGTGAACAGCCTTCATGCCAACGGGAACCAGGAAGAAAACTGTTCAAGTTTTATAGTGCTTTGCACCATGAAAGTGAACAGTTTTCTTCCTGGTTCCCGTTGGCATGAACGCTGTTCACGTTTACGCGAACTCATTTTTTGAGTGTAAAAGTGTCCACGTGGTTTATGGATGGTTTTAAGGGAGGTTGAACAAAAGCTCTAAAAATCGCCCTGCATCATGCAGCATCTGATGAGTAAAGGGTTTTCATGAATATTTTAGAATTAGACTTACGACACAAATCTGTAAAATAATCTCTTTTTAAATGTTAGTAAAAGGTAACATAATAGGTTATTTTCATTTGTTTGCAGTGTTTTTTCGCTCACACAACTACATCTAAAAGCCTTCACAAATACTAGTTAACCAATGACGTCATCAATGATCATCATCGTTCCAATACATTCACATCGCACTAACACATCGCCATTTGGGATGATGAGGCGTTTCACCTTAAGGTTGACATTTATAAGAAGTACAGTGACTATCATAGTCACCTTGTTTTTAAATAATAACTTTAAACGAAACTATTTACTAAAGCTCCATTGATATTTTTAAGACGTACATGAACAACCCGCCATGGCTGAAGAAGTTTATTAAGGGGAGATTAACTTTGCCACACAGGGTTATTTTTTTCACTGTTTGATTTTTTATAATTTTTGGATTTAAGATATCGTAAAACCCTTTCAATCAATTGTTGTACACATCTTGGAGAATGTTTGGTGAAAATATGAACTTTTTTGGGGGTCATCCAAAGAAACTGGGTGGTCGATAAACGACGTACTTTTGGTATTTTGATATTAACCCGTATCCAATCCGATCAAACATAGGCAATATGGGTATCAAACTTCATGATTTTGAATGACCAACTCAGAAAAGTTAATTTGAGGTCAGTTCTTGAACCCTGGCCACTTCGGAACCGGTTCTGGGTACCCCCGGAGAACCTATGAAGTGGCCAATATCATATCAGAGCAAAGCCCATCTATATGGGTATCAAAATTCTTCATTTTGTCAACACATCTCAAAAATGGTCTTCCAAAATGATTTTCTGTCCACTGGCCACTCCGGAACCGGTTCCGGATTCCCCCCGGAGAAATCTTCGAAGTGGCCAATATCATATCAGAACAAGTCTCATCAATATGGGTATCAAAATTCTTCATTTTGTCAACACATCTCAAAAATGGTCTTCCAAAATATTTTTCTGGCCGCTGGCCGCTCCGGAACCGGTTCCGGATATCCCCCCGGGGAAATCTTCGAAGTGGCCAATATCATATCAGAGCAAGGCCCATCAATATAGGTATCAAAATTCTTCATTTTGTCAAAACATCTCAAAAATGGTCTTGCAAAATATTTTTCTGGCCACTGGCCACTCCGGAACCGGTTCCGGATATCCCCCCGGGGAAATCTTCGAAGTGGCCAATATCATATCAGAGCAAAGCCCATCAATATGGGTATCAAAATTCTTCATTTTGTCAACACATCTCAAAAATGGTCTTCCAAAATGATTGTCTGGCCACTGGCCACTCCGGAACCGGTTCCGGATATCCCCCCGGGGAAATCTTCGAAGTGGCCAATATCAGATCAGAACAAAGCCCATCAATATGGGTATCAAAATTCTTCATTTTGTCAAAACATCTCAAAAATTGTCTTGCAAAATATTTTTCTGGCCACTGGCCACTCCGGAACCGATTCTGGTTTCCCCCCCAAGGAAATCTTCGAAGTGGCCAATATTATATCAGAACAAAGCCCATCAATATGGGTGTCAAAATTTTACATTTTGTCAAAAATTTCAAAAATCGTCATTCAAAATGTTTTCTGGCCACTGGCCTCCGGAACCGGTTCCGGATATCCCCCCGGGGAAATCTTCGAAGTGGCCAATATCATATCAGAGCAAAGTCCATCAATGTGGGTATCAAAATTCTTCATTTTGTCAACACATCTCAATAATGGTCTTCCAAAATATTTTTCTGGCCACTGGCCACTCCGGAACCGGTTCCGAATACCCCCATGGGGAAATCTTCGAATTGTCCAATATCATAACAGAACAAGTCCCATCTATATGGGTATCAAAATTCTTCATTTTGTCAAAACATCTCAAAAATGGTCTTGCAAAATATTTTTCTGGCCACTGGCCACTCCGGAACCGATTCTGGATTCCCCCCGGAGAAATCTTCGAAGTGGCCAATATCATATCAGAGCAAGGCCCATCAATATGGGTATCAAAATTCTTCATTTTGTCAACACATCTCAAAAATGGTCTTCCAAAATATTTTTCTGGCCGCTGGCCACTCCGGAACCGGTTCCGGATATCCCCCCGGGGAAATCTTCGAAGTGGCCAATATCAGATCAGAACAAAGCCCATCAATATGGGTATCAAAATTCTTCATTTTGTCAAAACATCTCAAAAATGGTCTTGCAAAATATTTTTCTGGCCGCTGGCCACTCCGGAACCGATTCTGGTTTCCCGGGAAATCTTCGAAGTGGCCAATATTATATCAGAACAAAGCCCATCAATATGGGTGTCAAAATTTTACATTTTGTCAAAAATTAAAATGGTCTTCCAAAATGTTTTTCTGGCCACTGGCAACTCCGGAACCGGTACCAAATTTCTCCCCGGGGAAATCATCGAATTATCCAATATCATATCTTCTAAGATTCCCCCGGGGGAAATCCGGTACTAGTTCCGGAGTGGCCAGCGGCCAGAAAAACATTTTGGAAGACCATTTTTGAGATGTGTTGACAAAATGAAGAATTTTGATACCCATATTGATGGGACTTGTTCTGATATGATATTGGCCACTTCGAAGATTTCTCCGGGGGGATAACCGGAATCGGTTCCGGAGTGGCCAGTGGCCAGAAAATCATTTTGGAAGACCATTTTTGAGATGTAATGAATATCTGAAAAATTTCAATTCCATATTGATGGACTTTGCTCTGATATGATATTGGCCACTTCGAAGATTTCCCGGGGAAATCCGAACCGGTTCCGGAGTGGCCAGTGGCCAGAAAAATATTTTAGAAGACCATTTTTGAAATTTTGCGACAAAATGAAAATTTTGATACCAATATTGATGGGCTTTGTTCTGATATGATATTGGCCACTTCGAATTTCCTGGTAGAAATCCGGAACCGGTTCCGGAGTGGCCAGCGGTCAGAAAATATTTCGGAAGACCATTTTTGAGATGTATTGACAAAATTGAAGAATTTTGATACCCATATTGATGGGACTTGCTCTGATATGATATTGGCCACTTCGAGGATTTCCCAGGGGGACATCCGGAACCGGTTCCGGAGTGGCCAGTGGCCAAAAATATTTTGGAAGACCATTTTTGGGATCTAATGAAAATCTGAAGAATTTTAATTCCATATTGATGGACTTTGCTCTAATATGATATTGGCCACTTCGAAGATTTCCGGGGAAATCCGGAACCGGTTCCGGAGTGGCCAGTGGCCAGAAAAACATTTTGGAAGACCATTATTGAGATGTGTTGACAAAATGAAACATTTGGATACCAATATTGATGGGCTTTGTTCTGATATGATATTGGCCACTTCGAAGATTTTCCCGGGGGGAATCCGGAACCGGTTCCGGAGTGGTCAGTGGCCAGAAAATCATTTTGGAAGACCATTTTTGAAATTTTGTGACAAAATGAAAAATTTTGATACCCATATTGATGGGCTTTGTTCTGATATAATATTGGCCACTTCGAAGATTTCCCCGGGGGATATCCGGAACCGGTTCCGGAGTGGCCAGTGGCCAGAAAAATATTTTGCAAGACCATTTTTGAGATGTGTTGAAAAATGAAGAATTTTGATACCCATATTGATGGGACTTGTTCCGTTATGATATTGGACAATTCGAAGATTTCCCCGGGGGGATATCCGGAACCGGTTCCGGAGTGGCCAGCGGCCAGAAAAATATTTTGGAAGACCATTTTTGAGATGTGTTGACAAAATGAAGAATTTTGATACCCATATTGATGGGCTCGAGGATGGGCTTTGCTCTGATATGATATTGGCCACTTCGAAGATTCCCCCGGGGGAAATCCGGTACTAGTTCCGGAGTGGCCAGCGGCCAGAAAAACATTTTGGAAGACCATTTTTGAGATGTGTTGACAAAATGAAGAATTTTGATACCCATATTGATGGGACTTGTTCTGATATGATATTGGCCACTTCGAAGATTTCTCCGGGGGGATAACCGGAATCGGTTCCGGAGTGGCCAGTGGCCAGAAAATCATTTTGGAAGACCATTTTTGAGATGTAATGAATATCTGAAAAATTTCAATTCCATATTGATGGACTTTGCTCTGATATGATATTGGCCACTTCGAAGATTTCCCCGGGGGAAATCCGGAACCGGTTCCGGAGTGGCCAGTGGCCAGAAAAATATTTTAGAAGACCATTTTTGAAATTTTGCGACAAAATGAAAAATTTTGATACCAATATTGATGGGCTTTGTTCTGATATGATATTGGCCACTTCGAAGATTTCCCTGGGTAGAAATCCGGAACCGGTTCCGGAGTGGCCAGCGGTCAGAAAAATATTTCGGAAGACCATTTTTGAGATGTATTGACAAAATTGAAGAATTTTGATACCCATATTGATGGGACTTGCTCTGATATGATATTGGCCACTTCGAGGATTTCCCAGGGGGGACATCCGGAACCGGTTCCGGAGTGGCCAGTGGCCAGAAAAATATTTTGGAAGACCATTTTTGGGATCTAATGAAAATCTGAAGAATTTTAATTCCATATTGATGGACTTTGCTCTAATATGATATTGGCCACTTCGAAGATTTCCCCGGGGGAAATCCGGAACCGGTTCCGGAGTGGCCAGTGGCCAGAAAAACATTTTGGAAGACCATTATTGAGATGTGTTGACAAAATGAAACATTTGGATACCAATATTGATGGGCTTTGTTCTGATATGATATTGGCCACTTCGAAGATTTTCCCGGGGGGAATCCGGAACCGGTTCCGGAGTGGCCAGTGGCCAGAAAAACATTTTAGAAGACCATTTTTGAAATTTTGCGACAAAATGAAAAATGTTGATACCAATATTGATGGGCTTTGTTCTGATATGATATTGGCCACTTCGAAGATTTCCCCGGTGGATATCCGGAACCGGTTCCGGAGTGGCCAGTGGCCAGAAAATTATTTTGGAAGACCATTTTTGAGATGTGTTGAAAAATGAAGAATTTTGATACCCATATTGATGGGACTTGTTCTGTTATGATATTGGCCACTTCGAAGATTTCCCCGGGGGGATATCCGGAACCGGTTCCGGAGTGGCCAGTGGCCAGAAAGATATTTTGGAAGACCATTTTTGGGATGTGTTGACAAAATGAAGAATTTTGATACCCATATTGATGGGACTTGTTCTGATATGATATTGGCCACTTCGAAGATTTCTCCGGGGGGAATCCGGAACCGGTTCCGGAGTGGCCAGTGGCCAGAAAATCATTTTGGAAGACCATTTTTGAGATGTGTTGACAAAATGAAGAATTTTGATACACATATTGATGGGCCTTGCTCTGATATGATATTGGCCACTTCGAAGATTTCTCCGGGGGGAATCCGGAACCGGTTCCGGAGTGGCCAGTGGCCAGAAAATCATTTTGGAAGATCATTTTTGAGATGTGTTGACAAAATGAAGAATTTTGATACCCATATAGATGGGCTTTGCTCTGATATGATATTGGCCACTTCATAGGTTCTCCGGAGGTACCCAGAACCGGTTCCGAAGTGGCCAGGGTTCAAGAACTGACCTCAAATTAACTTTTCTGAGTTGGTCATTCAAAATCATGAAGTTTGATACCCATATTGCCTATGTTTGATCGGATTGGATACGGGTTAATATCAAAATACCAAAAGTACGTCGTTTATCGACCACCCAGTTTCTTTGGATGACCCCCAAAAAAGTTCATATTTTCACCAAACATTCTCCAAGATGTGTACAACAATTGATTGAAAGGGTTTTACGATATCTTAAATCCAAAAATTATAAAAAATCAAACAGTGAAAAAAATAACCCTGTGTGGCAAAGTTAATCTCCCCTTAATACAAATCAATGTATCTAAAAAAATCTTGGTGGTAAGGACGCTTAAGGGGTCCTTTTCAAATATCCGTGACCTAGAAAATATTTTACCTTTGAATTTTGGATTTATTTGAATTTTTAATGTTTTATATATTTAAAAGAAGGCGCGCGATACTTTTTGCATCTTCACCTAAAACGAAGCTTTATGAATGATCGTATGCCTCCATGAAAATGAATGAAAAAACTTTAAATTTGATGAATATCAAAAATCCATAGGATAAATATTTTCTAGGTCACGGATATTTTTTTATCTTGAAATCCTATCCTATCCTGAAATCTTGAGATTTGTCCAACGATAATTTGCAACAATATCAAAATAGTTTGCCTAAGGATCAACATTCTCAGATTTTAGTAGAGAAATAGTTAACATTAAGATAATCGATATATTTAACATATTCAATGATGACTTCAAAATTAGTTGCAACTTTTTTTTTGATATTTTATGTCAGTTTGAAATATTTTAAGCGCAACACTTTTAATTTTTTGTACAAAGTTATAAATAAAATGCGCATGTTGAGTTCCAAGTAATAGATTGTTATAATCGTTGAATATTTGTTGGTAGAGTTATCCTGTCAGTGTTTTTTTTCGATTTCCATGAATAGTGATTATTATTTTATTATTTTAAAGACTTTTGATTTCCCATCCAACGATAGGTCGTATAGTAGATCCGGACAACGTTTTCATCAAAATATGTGAGATCCGGCCTCTAAAAAGTGTATAAATTACATTTAAGTGGTTATAACTTTTAATAGGGTTGTCAGATCTTCAACGTTTTAGGCTCGTTGTAAAGGTCTTTTAAATACCTTTCTTAAAATGTAAAGCATGACGGGTTTTCCAACAAAACCCACCCTTTTTAAATCTTTCGAAATTTATTTATCTTAAATCGTTTTTTAGGCTTAACTTTTGAACTACTTTTCTAAACTTCATAATACTAACTAGGGTCTTGTGGGACCCCAAGACGAATCGAATGAGACCAAAACGGTCCAAATCGGTTCAGCCAGTCCGGAGATAATCGTGTGCATATTTTTCGGCGCGCGGACTTACAGACATACATACGCACAACCATTTGCTCAGAATTTGATTCTGAGTCGATAGGTATACGTAAAGGTAGGTCTACGAGGTCGAATAAAGAAGTTCTTTTTTTCGAGTGATGTTATAGCCTTTCCTCATTGAGGTGAGGAAGGCAAAAAAGATTCTTTTTAATTTTTCATAAACTGACCAAATAAAAGACTTAAATAGCTAACAAGTCTTTCAATTGTGGTTTGGTTGAGCGTTTTAGCAGAATGCATTACTATGAATACAAAGAGACAAGTTGTTCCTTTTAATTCCGCTATATATTTTTAATATCTTGACAGATACGTATTTCGTCTACTACTTGCAGACTTCATCAGTGTTCTGTTCTCAACAAGTAGTAGACGAAATACGTATCTGTCAAGATAATATAAATATATAGCGGAATTAAAAGGAACAACTCGTCTCTTTGTATTCAAAGTCTTTCAATCTTTTACTCGCCAAACTATTTCCCCATTTTTACAAGTGTACAAGCTACCCACCAACAGCGCAACATTGTCGCATCATCATTCAATTAACTTTATGCTCCTTAACGAGTCCCGGGCCCTGCTGGATTGACTTTTAATCGCATTTTTATCGCTACAGTTCTAGTCTGGTGACGGAGTTCGAATGGTGGCGGCACTAAAATCCCAGTAGAGAACTGTTTGCAAAGTAAGAACTTTCTTCTAAGGAAATGGTTTTCGCTGATGGTGGATTATAAGGTTGATTATTTTTTGTTACAATTAAAGTTAAACTTAGTGCAAAGAAAATTTTGTATAAATTTAAAAAAACTTTAAAGTGAATTTGGATAAAATCGACGTTTGAAGTGTAAAAGATTCTTTTTTAAGTTAAATATTCAAACCTTTGATTGAAAACCTAGTGTCGTTTAATATCAACTCTGCGCGGCATACCGACCTCAGGTTACGCTAGGTTACTTACTTTAAAGATCAATAGAATAGCTGCGATAATGTTGCCCAGAAGTCCTGCGTTCCGAGGCCGAGGCAAAAAAGGTCGCAACTCCACTCCGCAGTGTGTCTGTCTTTGCGATGTGCGATACACATTTTTTCCCTCTTCCAAAGAATACCAGCTAAATCCCAGGGAAGTCCCCGTTCGCCGGCGGGACCGCTATGGTTTTCAAAGAGCCGACCGTTCGCGAGTTGAACTCGACTGCCGGCATTGCGCGGTGTAATTTTAAAGAATGGCACACACAAAAACATCGGTATCATCTTTAATCTTGATGTTAATTGGTACTGTAAATAATTTTCTCAAACATTAATGGATATTTGCAATAAAATCAAAGCTATTTAAAGAAGATATTGTATTTATGGTCCGCGGGATCAGTGCGGGGTGCCGCAGACCTTGGGAAGCCGCCGCGCGCTGAGCTGGAATTTGTGCCGACATTCGCGAGATGTAGAGCCTCCCTTCTCCGTGAGAGGACCATATCGCGCCAGCCACGTGGACTTCAACAGCGTTTTGTGTCCGTTGCCGCCTGTGATGTTGCTGGATGTCGCGCGGAACTCTTTTTGTCTTCTTTTGTAGAGGCAGTTGAAGGACAGACGGTGGCAGTTGATCAAAGGTTTGGGATTAAGAGTAGAAATAGTGGGATTAATTGATGGTATTAGCAGGTCACTGCTGAGACTGGAGTAGGGAATGTCTGGAAGCGCCGCTGTAAGAGTTTAATTGCTACAATTACGATGAAGATCGTTAAAAGTGTGTGATAAAATTTTAAGCCCATTTTTAATTACAGTTTATTGGATAATGATTTACATTCTCAGCTGTAAATTATCCAATCTCTCATATCCCATCTCTCATCTCTCATCTCTCATCTCTCATCTCTCATCTCTCATCTCTCATCTCTCATCTCTCATCTCTCATCTCTCATCTCTCATCTCTCATAGTAGTTTCAAATTTTGTTTTCCTGAAGTCATAAAAAACTAAAAACCTCTGTCAAAATTTCAGAATCACCTCCAACTGAACCAAATATCTCAAAGCATTGCTACGTTTTCACCTCGGTTGACAGTCGCGACAACCAGACATGACATCAGTATGCGGCAAGTGGTTTTTGGTGTCGATTCTTCAAGGTGCCATCATTAGATGACATTGTTTGAAAATTTGACATTCCTTGTGCCCCGATCGAACTCTGTGCGGACCCTAACTGAGCTTAGGACCGACCAGGCATTTCGGAGGCCGCCCAAATTCGGTTCGACACCAACAAATAAATGGACATTCCTACGTCGCAGGACCCAAATATTTTGCCGGACACGGAATTCGGAAAACCAGTTCGCCGCTGCTAAGACAATTACCCTGTCTGTTAGTTTTTATTTCGAAGTTTGAGTCAGAAAAGCGTCTTGATTTAAAATTTCAAATGAGCGTCAAATGCCATTCCGATATTTAGCATTAATGAGTTGGCTTTATGGGCGTAAGTATTTCGAACGTTTGCAACAGCGCACAACACGTCGCTTGATGAACTGAAAAGTTTGATTTTGTTTTATTGCTCAGAAAATAAGTTGCGTTGTTCAGTTTGGTGTCGAAATGATTTCATGGTTTGCGACAACCAAAAAAAAATCAAAAAGTCTGCATACTTTTGCCCTCTGCGACAAATTTACCGTTTCCCCCCCCCCAGCAACCTTTCATTAGCTATGGATCTAGATCCAGTGGCCACCTACTCCACGAGTGCCATCACGATCCCCGCATAACTCATCCATGGTTCGTGGTCAACGTGGCCCATGATGGAACCCACCCCGGGTTGACAGATAACTGCCCGCTGCTGCTGCTGGCCCGGGGGCCACAAAACTTGAAAAATATGAATCGTGAACGGGTGTCGTGAATACAAATTTCTCCCCAGAAATGACGACAAGGGACGATGACATTTTTTTTTGTTGGCCGAGCTTCGGTTATTAGCATAATCAATAAATAATAATGCGGCGGTGAGATGTGTTTCGGTATTCCGGAGTGCTTTCGACGGAATCAGAGCAATATTGGTTTTGGACGGGGCTCACCAGCGAGTTTGCACAATCCCTGGAGTTGGGCTTTTGCAATGAAATGATTTCGTTTGGGACCGATTAAATGGTTGTTGAAGTAGGTATATCATTGAGTTCTGATGGTATAATTTACTCGTAAATAATGGGTTTATCGGTGGATTGTGGCTTGAATGGGTAAAACAAAGCATTTCATTTGAATTTAGAAGCTAATATATGATTTTGCGGTTTCTGTACTGGTTCCAATAATTTAGATTATTTTCAATGATATAAGCGGTCAAATTTCAAAGATCCAAATATGCATAGGTCAACAGTCTTATTTACACAAGGTACAAATATTCAGTTTTGAAATTTTCAAATGACCAAATGATCAAAGTTTTTTTTTAAAGGTCCTATAAACATATGAAATACAATAGCTTATAAGACCTTTAAAAAAACTCTAGAAAATTCCAACTGACCGTATGACCAAATGATCCACTGACCAAATGACCAAATGACCAAATGACCAAAAGACCAAAAGACCAAAAGACTAAATGACCAAATGACCAAATGACCAAATGACCAAATGACCAAAAGACCAAAAGACCAAATGACAAAATGACCAAATGACCAAATGACCAAATGATCAAATGACCCAATATCCAAATGTGAAATGACCTAATGACTTAAGGACCGAATGATCAATTGACCAAATGATGACAAAATGACCAAATGACGAAATGACCAAATGACCAAATTATCCAATATCCAAATGTCAAATTATCAAATGACCAAATGACTAAATTACCAAATGACCAAATGACCCATATCCAAACGTCAAATGAATAAATGACCAAATGAGGAAATGACCCAATATCAAAAAGACCACATGACTAAATGACCAAATATTTGATTGTTAAATAACCAAATTACCCAATATCCAATTGTCAAATGATCAAATGATCAAATGATCAAATGATCAAATGATCAAATGATCAAATGATCAAATGATCAAATGATCAAATGATCAAATGATCAAATGATCAAATGATCAAATGATCAAATGATCAAATGATCAAATGATCAAATGATCAAATGATCAAATGATCAAATGATCAAATGATCAAATGATCAAATGATCAAATGATCAAATGATCAAATGATCAAATGATCAAATGACCAATTGATCCAAAGATATTTGTTCTTCTTTCTATAAGTGTAAATATTGCAATAGAATCGATTCTTTTCAACGATTTATGAGCACAAGTCACTTGTTCTTCTCGTCATTGTAAGATCAGATCTCAATTCCCCTCCCGTCGAGACATTGTGCGCCCGACGACCCAGCAAAAATAGAATGGAAATTGTTCGCGCAGCCAGATCGCCACTGATGGACGCGTCCAGCTGCAATTTGAAACAATTTGTTCGCGCACATGTCACATTCGTCCGATCTCCCATGGTGGCGGGGTCGGAGAGCAGGATGTGTGTCTACGGACCCGCTCACCGCTGGAATCCGTTGCTTTGGATTATTTTAAATTGAGTTATGAAAATAGTTTCATTGATCGCGCGCAATTGCGCTACGATTATCGCTTCTTGCGCTTGCGAATCGATCGATCGATTGTTGGTTCGATCTGATGATTGCTGAAGGGGAAAAAAAGGCGTACACATTCTAAGGACGGCGGCATCCATCTAAGGCCTTGCCACTGGGCTTTGTGGACGGTCTCCGACGGAAACAAGCGCGGTGTTAATCGATTACCAATTACACTTGGCACGCTGTGGGGATGGTAATTACACAGGGAAGCAATTAGCGCGATGATCCAGAACAGTAGTCGCTGGAGGAGGTTTGGCCAAATCCGGCACGCGAGACTTGACCGTGGAGATTGTGCTGATTTTGGCTGAGGACGAGCTTTGTGGAGCATTTGCTTGTGACGCCCATTTTTGGCAAATCCTTGAATCGAAGAACATTAGTCTTGAACTACAGATCATTCAGGTTACTGGTCATTTGGGCTACAGGTCATATAGATTTAGGTCATTTGGACTACAGGTCATATAGACTACAGGACATTAGGGCTACAGGTCATTTTGATTTAGGTCATTTGGACTATAAGTCATTTGGACTACAGGTCATTTGAACTACAGGTCATTTGGACTACAGGACATTTGGGATACAGGTCATTTTGTTTTAGGTCATTTGGACTACAAGTCATTTGGATTACAGGACATTTGGATTACAGGACATTAGGGCTACAGGTCATTTCGATTTAGGTCATTTGGACTTCTGGGTATTTGGGATACAGGTAATTTTGTTTAGGTCATTTGGACTACAGGTCATTTGGACTACAGAAAATTTGGGATACAGATCATTTTGATTTAGGTCATTTGGACTACAAGTCATTTGGATTACAGGACATTTGGATTACAGGACATTAGGGCTACAGATCATTTTGAATTAGGTCATTTGGACTACAAGTCATTTGGACTACAAGTCATTTGGACTACAGGACATTTGAACTACAGGTCATTTCGATTTAGGTCATTTGGACTTCTAGGCATTTGGGATACAGGTAATTTTGTTTAGGTCATTTGGACTACAGGTCATTTGGAATAGCCATATTGTATTAAATTTGCTGCATGGTTCTTCCCACAAATCTCTAAACCGGAAGAAGCTAAATAAGCACTAACCTCAAAACCAATGCGACACTCCCCAGTTTTCGCTAGCCCCCAACTTTCCCACAACCTAACCGCATTTTCCAGCATGACCTCCTCGCATGTGACCAGCATTGCCCACCGGACTATGCAAACGGACATCCCAAACCACCTCAGCCCATAAATATTTGCATAACATGTCCACTGTCCTCTGCTGCGGCTGCTTCTTGCTGCCAATGTCGGTCGTGACAGTTCATTCCAGCATAACTCAAACCACCATAAGCACCACTCTTCAAGCAAGGTCTTCGAGGTAGCCCTTCAAAGGGGGTATGCAAACAACACGCAGCAGCAGCATCGCAGGAGAATTTATCGCATGTTTCAATTTTATAGATCTATTCTCCTGATGGAGCAATTGATGGCCGGCGGTTGCAATTTGAATAGCATTCGTCACCGAAGAGTTCGAACCCGGTCGCGGTCAAGGTGAGGGTGAGGCGAAGGTAATTTTATTGTCGACTTCATTGTTTCGTTTTGCATAAATTTTCGTTGATCTATGAGTTTATCGACACTTTTGATGAGAGTGTGTGTCCCTTCGGAGAGTTCAACCCATAAGGGACCCCGAAGATGGTCATCTGATGGTCATTTGAATAACTCCCGCACTGAACAGAAGCAAGTGATGGCATTCTTCGCGAGCAATATCTGATTTATCACCTGTTTTGCGATAGCACCGTCCATCGGCGTTCGGCCCTGATTGACGATAAATATCGGTCTTGACACTTTCGTCTCCGCAGGCTGCGGAAACTTAGTCCCTTGGGGACGCGAAATCTGTAACATTTGAAGTTTTGTTGGGATGGTGCTTGATGTGAGGGGTTGAGACCCTTTGGGTTAATCGGTGTAGTATGTACCTTCTCCATCGATAGGTATTTCCCTGGATGTTGTACTGACTGCGAAAAGAAGAGAGATCTGTATGCAAATTTGGAGTTATCTTCGCAGCGTTTGACGCCACTGTGCGATAGGAGTTGCATTGTGGAAGAAAAGCGGATTTCGGTTATGACATTTTCGGTGAATTTGTCTACAGAATTAAACCAAATTGTGAAAATCAAGGTTGTTAATCGATAAAATGGTCATCGATAATTGTTATCGGGTCGATAACGATATTCTTTCGTTTTTTTATAATTTTATTATTTTCCAAAAAAATCTAAAAAAACAATCCAAATTTGATTCCAACATTGCAAATGACAATAAAAATCCAATATTGCAAATGACGAAAACTATATTTTAAATAAAAATAAATCAAGACTAACATATCAAAAGGACCAAACATTCAATAATACGCCCTTTTAAAATGTTAGTCTTGAATTATTTTTTTTGAAATTTTTTTTTGGAAAGGATCGGAAAATTTCACGAATGTTTCATATTTTAACATTGAAAATCGAACCATTAGTTACTGAAATATCGACATTAGAAAATGGTGGGTTGTTTGGGTGAGACTTAGAAAACATCAATTTTCCTGTTTTTAAACCTTTGCATGGCGATATCTCAGCAATTAAGGGTCGTATCAACAAAGTTTAAAAAAGCAAAATATAGAGAATTTTCTCAGCTTTTCAAAAATAGTTGTTTCAAAAGTGGGCAAACATGGGCACTTATTTAAAAAAATAACTGCGACTATTTAAAAAAAAAACAAAAAAATGTTATAACTTGCAAATTCGATTTTACATCGAAAAATGAAGTTGAAAATTTTTTGCGACCAATATTTAGATTTTTTGAAAAAAAAGTATTGATTCAAAAAATCATAACTCAAAGATTTTTTGCCCATTCTGAAAATTTCTGAAATGTTGGCATTTGATGTCCTCTTAAACATATCAGAAAATAATAGAAAATAAAACTAGTGTTTTTTTTTGCAAATCAAGTTTAAGTGACAAAAAGTGAAATTAAAAATCACCAATTTTTATTACCTTGTATCATTTTTTTTAGTGTAGTCCGTATCCATACCTACAACTTTGCCGAATCAAAAAATTCCTTCAAAAGATACAGATTTTTGAATTTTCATAACATTTCTGTATGGACAGCTGCCAAATTTTATGAAAAATTTTATGGACAAACTAATGATGCAAAAAGGTTTCTTTGGGCATACCAAAGGCACCAAAAAAGTTTCAGCCGGATTAAAAAATACAGAAATTAAAATTAAAGAAAAAAGACCGATTCCGTAGAGAACTGCTCAACTTTGAAATTCATTACGATAACGATAACGATAACGATAACGATAACGATGACGATAAGATACGTTAATAATTCATGAAAAAAAAAAACGTTTTCCCGGATTATCTGACATTTTTCAAACCATGCATTTTTTGTGAAATTGTCAATTTTAAAATATTTTTCAGAAAATTTGTGTTTATAACCCTTTTTAAGCTTGATCGTGAAAAGAAATTATTATTATTTAAAATACCAGAATTTTTCATAAATATAGTTTCCGAGATATTTTAAGTTGAAATATAAGACACTGACACTTTTCAAAATTGAAAATTAAAATGTTCATAAAAAGAATTTGTATAATCGAAAGTGAAAAAAGATCGTTTAAAGCTATTTTTTGCATTCCAATTGAAAAAGACTTAGTGATATTCGAACAAATTTAGAATTTCGGAATCACAGATCGACAACAGACAGTAAAATGGAAAAAATACACTTTTTAGAATTTATAGATATTTTGCTAGTTTTTGATACCAGATACTAGATGTTTGCGATTCTTTTTGCTTCCAAATTTGAAAACTAGGCTTTTGAACAATTTCAAAAGCCTAGTTTTCAAATTTGGAAGCAAAAAGAATCGCAAACATCTAGTATCTGGTATCAAAAACTAGCAAAATATCTATAAATTCTAAAAAGTGTATTTTTTCCATTTTACTGTCTGTTGTCGATCTGTGATGTGAAATTATATTTTGTTTGTTTTTTTTTGTATGCAAATTTCATTTAAATTTGTTGTATCCTCATTTTTTTTCCTGAAAAAATAAGCAAAAAATTAAATATGTTTTGCTAAATACAGACAATTTTGAGAAGATGTTCTTTGATTTGATTGTAATATATTTAGAATACTTTATGTGACGTCTTTTTTGAATTATAACAACATTTTAGACTTTGTTATGCCTTCAGAAAATTTTAGTTTTAAGATTTAGAAAATAACGTAGCAGTTGATCAGGGCCGACTGACAAAACATACAATAAATTTTGCCTGATTGAATTGACTGTTAAGGTTGATAAGCAAAATTTAAAACTGAAAATTAAAAAAAAATATTTTTATACGAAAAACAGCAATTTATATATCAAAATATCGAATTTTGTCGAAAATCTTTACAATGTTTTGCGTCTTTTGACGTGGCAAATTATAAAAAAACCCGATTTAATCCCACCTGGGGTGAGATAGAGCCTTTCTTACTAAAGAATATAACAATGGTAGAACTTTTTTCAATTCATAACATCGACTTTGTTTAAAAAAAAAAAAAAACGCAATTTTCACCAAAAGAATATATTCAATCGTACAATATGTTTGTACGTTTGTAATCAAACAAGCGTTTATGACAAACGCGATCATAGCAAGCTTCCCATGCGCCAGTGGCAACGCACACCGTGGTTTTGGTTTTTTAGCTTCGGTGAATCGCGTGTGCCGCACGGTGCAGGGAAGCTATCCATTCAGCTTCTAAGAAAATGACAGAGTCAGAGCTATTTTCAACAACCGCACCACTACACACTCAATCGCGAGAACCTTAGGTAGAAAGCCATTGGCGTCGCCAGCATTGAAAACTTTGAAAACGATATAAACGATAAAAGCTTGGAAAGCTCCTATTGGAATCCAATGAACCCTGTTAAATAAAATACGAATACGAAAATGAAGTCTACATTTAGGCGATTTTAGGAGCGCACGGGAAACAAATTGATTGTAGCCGGATGAATGTCCTATGTCACAAAAGTTCATGCATAAACATTGGACAGTTATGCAAAAAAGGACAGAGCAAAAGAAACCGAAAAGCTACGATATCATACATGTTGTAGGAAACATCGGTAGACAAGCTACTACAAAACGAGTATAAGTCGAGCCACAAAATATATGCGCCAGCATTCTCGCGCCAGTATTCGAGGCTCAACTTGACAACTTGTCGACTTGGCGACGAAGCGTCGAAAATCGATGCAGTGTGATTTTTTGACGATTTTTCCGATTAAAATTCATGCTGAATCGACATATTTACGAAGCTGGAAATGACGTCCAGCCTTAAAGTAAAACCTATACCTTTCTTTAGTAAGAAAGGCAAAAATCATATTTTTCTTTTAAAAACCTGGTAAAATAAGTGAGAATTATTTACTTTACTTTAAAGTATTGAAATTGCAAAAAAAAATCTGTTTTAAATTCTGTAATATTTCTTAGAGAAATCAAATCACTTCGATGTCATAGACCAAGTAATCCTTGGAATTTATGAGCTCAAGAGGCTCTTGAAAGATCCAGCACTTATCGCAGAAAAATAATCTAGTTTCGATTATGATAACGTTGTTGTTATCATCCAAACCAGTAACGTTAGCACTGTACGATAAAATTATTGGTGATAATTTCACCGTTTAACAACGTTGAGTATCTGTCAAGATATTAATAGCTCTTAATTTTAAAGTAATATGAATTTTCTTTATGATTACAATATATAAAAAATCAATATGTATTTTGGCTATAAATTACAGCAAACGAATTGCATCCATAGTGCTTCCCTTTCTCGAGGTGGGAACCCGACCTGGCGAAGAAGCACCATCCCTTTGCCGGTTACCAGAGTTTGAACTCTTTGCAATGCAGATTTCGTGGCATATTTGCATGTTTCCGATGAATAATAAAATACATTCCCCCCTCAACATTGTTTCCGTGTAAATTAAAGCATTGCATTCGGTACATTACCGTCTTCTTCGGCTGGCGAGTCACATGTTTGCTCTAGGGTCATGGGCAAGGTGCTAGAAGCAAACCGAGATGAGATCACCCCCAGTCAGTGAGCAGAAGAGCCAGGAAGAAGCGATCGACGACAAAACCTGATTCCGCTTCTGCTTTATCGTGACTGAATCTGCACGAATTTCGAGGGCAAACGTGGAGCACCAGACATCAGCAGAGACCCGAGTTGATGTCGAGTCGACAAAACGGTTGCGAAACAAAACCAGATGAACTCGGGGGCTCTGTGGAATGTCGGAAACGATGTACCTGCTGGAGCAGTGGAATTTGGCAGCTGTTTTGGTGCTTGTTTATGGAGGAATTCTTCGATAAGATGAATTTTTCGCCCCGATTTAATCGACTTGTTTTGTCAACATGATCACAATAAATTCTGATAGAAATTTTAAAGAATATCAATTTAATAAAAATTATAAAACATCTTACAAAATTGGATCATCTCGCACCACGAAAGAAAAGAAAATCAACGTCAGCCCCAATGAAGCAATCAAAAGCACTCATGACACCTAATTCCGACGTGCTAATTAAGTGCTGTTTATCTGGCAATTTACTCCCCAGGACCACGGAGCCGGGTTCCATTCAGAATTAATCACAAAAAAACGGCGCCGCAGCCCCAGCTCAAAGCGCCCGGGTTAGTTCACAAAGTAACAAATTGCGGCCTCGTGCTGCTGCCCGGAGACTAAGGGTAGCAGCAGCAGTGGCCAGTCCGAGTGTCGGACACAGCCCGTAGTCCACTTTTCACGCTGGGAAAAAAAATTATCGAAATCAAGACCTAATCTAGTCCGAATAGAGTTGGCAACGCTAGAAGGGTACAGAGAGACCACAACTATCATCGTTATTTGAAAATAAAAAACAATATTTTTTTTCAGTTTCAATAAATAAATCTCAAAATATGAAAAATATCAGAACGCTAAAATTTTCAAAACGTTTGGTTAATGCTTGATTTCAAAAGGACCTCTGTAGCACAAATCTGATGCCACTCGACGGCGATTATGATGATGACTACAGAGCGATAGTTGAACAAAATAGCCCTGCAAGTGTGACTTCGATCATCGCAAGGGAGCGTGCCCGCAATTGCCGTGTTGAGCCGTTTCTTTAGGTAACGCTATGCTTTAACTCAGCCAGCAGTGAATGGACGGAATAAGTTTGTTTGAATATTTGTACCAGAGCTGCCCCATCGTGGCCAGATGCCGCAATCGAATGTTTGGAGATCATGTTGGTTTGTTTTTTGATTATGTTGTAAATGGCTGTATTTTGGACACGATAAAATTAGGGCAAAGCAAATCATGCTTAAAGCTGATATCTTCTCTCCTTTTCAAAAAATCCCAATTTTGATTGAGAAACCTTTTTTCGGTATTTTAAACCACTTTTTTGTAGAGCCCTAATACCACTGCGACCAATCTATATATATCTATATATATAAAAAATTTCGACGGTTATGTTCGAACGCGAATCAGTTCAATACGGAGCGTCGGATCGAGGTGCTCTTTGTTGCGTTGGGTTCGTATAAGTCCAAGGAAGGTTTATACGCTAACTAATTGACACTTTGGCCACTCTGGAACCGATTCCGGAGCATCGGCAAATTGTATGGAGAAAGTTACGTAAAATCAAATTTTGATCACAGGAGGCTGAATAAGCAAACAAGCTAAAAACGTCAAGAAACCAAAAAAGGGCAAGACGGAGTTTGCCGGGAAAAGCTTGTATATATATAAAAAATTTCGATAGTTTTGTTCGAACGCGAATCAGTTGAACACGGAACGTCGGATCGAGGCGCTTTTTGATGCGTTAGGTTCGTGTAAGCCCAAGGAAGGTTTATATGCTAAAAAATTGCCACTTTGGCCACTCTGGGACCGATTCCGGAGCATCTGCAGATTGTATGGGAAATTTACGTAAACTCAAATTTTGATCACAGGAGGCTGAAGAAGCCAGCAAGCAAGAAACGTCAGGAAACTAAAAAGGGCAGGACGAAGTTTGCCGGGAAGAGCTTGTTATTATATATAATCCTCTACAACCCAACCTCACCTCAAGGCGGGCTTCGTTCTGAAAATTCAGCTAAAACATTTTTTTCAATTAATTTATAATCTTTAGCTAAACAACATTTTCTAAATAAAAAGTTTAAATAATTAGCTATTTCGAAGGATTTTTTTTACATTTTTTTCCATCTCTTTTCAACTCGTTCTCCTTACTAACAGTAAACTCTCTCCCCACTTTGAACAAATCAGCTGTTGAAAGGTACATATCTCAACTCAGCAACCTAATAAATGAAATGGAATATGTATAAATAAATAATCAGTAATGGTTCCATAGTCCCGGACTTTGTTTCCACGCATTTTAAACAATTTAAATGGTAATGGTATTAATCTATAGTAAAAAATGTGAAAAACAAGCAAAAAAATAAATAAATAGTGACTGTAAAAAAATCAAATATTTAAATAGACAAAAGGTAAAGATAAAAGAGGATAAGCCAAATACTATCAGAAACAAACATAAACTAAACAAGATAAAAAAAATAATAATACTAAAAATGCAACACGAAAAACGTAAAAAAAGTAATATATTTATTAAAACAAAAATTGCTCAAAATAAACACAAGAAAAATAACAAATTTAAAAACAAAAAATTGGGCATCAGAGGGTTAAATGATATTGGAAACATCAATGTAAATAAAATAAATATAAATACCAATTGAGGAAAGAAATATTGTCTAGAATGATGAATTCATAATTTGCCATTTTTTTACGGTTGAACAATTCTTTTAACAATAATAATTCTAGCATTTTTTTTTTGTATGGATGAAACTTTGTGTGTACAGCAGGCAAGTTCACATAATTTTGATTTTGGGGTCAATATAACCCATCAGCTTAGAAAGGGTTAATCGACTATTCTCAAAAATATTGAATTATGCAAATTGACAATTTTTTTAAATTTAATTTTTGATTTTGTTTAAGATGTCAAAAAATTGCATCTTTTGAGGTAAAACAAAAGTTGGTCAAAATTTATCTATTACGGTTGATGATTTAAATTATTGTATAGGGGTTTTCGGAAGAACACAAAATTTAAAGATGGTTTCATTTTCAGATATACAACAATTGCATTTGAAAAGAGCCTAAACAGAAAAAAAAGTTCTCCGATCGGGCTTAAAACTTTTCTGGGGGTTCCTTGGCCACAATAATTAGACCCGTATTTTTATGTTTCGCCATTAGGATGACCTACATCGTGCTAGGTTGGTTCGAAAAATGGCAATTTTCGACATTTTTCGCAAAAACCACTTTTTTCAAAAAAGCATATATCCGCGTCATTTCATCCGATTCAAGCTGTCTTAGACGCAAAAAAGGTGATTAGTTTGGCTATTAGAGAAAAATAGTAAGAAGTTTCAAAAATCTAGCTTAACATTTGAAAAAATCGTATGAAAACTTAAAATGGCGTTTTGAACGTGTCTGGACCAAAAAGCCTATGCCTGAAAATATTCTTATCGGATTCCTCAGAAAATTTCACATAACATATCAAAAAATTGGCGATGTCGACTCGTACGATTCCGAGATATGATTTTTTGAAAATAAAAACTGAGTTTTTCGTCGCGCCACGCACAAAAACAAAAAATTGACGAAATCGGCAAAAAAATCATTCACTAAAACTGCGATAACTTAAAAAAAAACAGTGATGACCTATACATGTTAGGATACCAAAAGTTGCGTATTTTAATTACGAAATTTTGGTACACACTTCTTTTGCGTCTAAGACAGCAAAAATAGGATGAAAAAGTGTTTTTTGCAAAAAATGTCGAAAATTGCCATTTTTCGAACTACCCTAGCACGATGTAGGTCACCCTAATGGCCAAACAAAAAATACAGGTCTAATTGTTTTGGCCAAGGAACCCCCAGAAAAAAATTGAACCCGATCGGAGAACTTTTTTTTCGGTTTAGGCTCTTTTCAAATGGAATTGCTGTATATTGAAAATCGGACGCATGGATCTAAATCTAAGTTGCTTTAATGATCTATAAAAAAAATCTAAAGACTAGTATCCTTCTGTTTTTTTCCTATCTGCATTTCCTTCAGAGGCTTTATTTCAGCAATCATTGGTCCAATGTTCAATGTTATTTTGGCAAATTTGTAGGAAATTTTCTGATATCTCTGAAATAAAAACAAAAATTTTAAGAGGTGGTCATGTCTTCTATAAGTAAAATAGTTATGTTTTCGACATTTAAATTTTTTAAATAAAATTTTCTGATTAGCTCTGCCAAATTAATCTTGTTCAACTTGTGCCATAGCTAAAATATGCAGTTATATGCCATCTAAAACATATAAAGATGATATATTTCAAAAAAGGTTATTATGCTTAATTAGATTTGTGGTGTGAAAGTTGAAAAAAGCGAGTAAATTGGTTATAGAGTGTATTTTTTCTGAGAAATATGTAATTATATTTGCAACTTTCTCCAAGACTCAAAAAAAAAAAAATCAATTCGCAAGATCCAGATTTTGAATATTTTATCAACCTTTTCGTATAAATAGCTGGCCAAATTGTATGGAGACTACTTCACACTTCAGAAAGATTGCGCGCAGACAAAAACAATTAACGAAAAATCATGTTCTAGTAAACAATTAATAAAATAAAAGTTGCTTTGAGATAGCTACAACAGAAAACCCATAATCAACCCATAAAGTTATAACAATAAGTTTCAAATGCACTTTTTGCAGTACAAAAAAAAACGAATTCTAGAGAAGTTTTAAAAAGCATATTTTAGGTTAAAAAAATTATATTGTAAACAAATGAAAGTTTTATTTTTTCATAAATGTTTTTCTGTAGCATTTTTTTTTGTTTTTCAAATGTTTCTGATATTTTTTCCTTGGCCATAACTATTAAACCCGTATTTTTTTGTTGTTTTGCCATTACGTTGACCTTGCTAGGGTCGTTCCAACTATGGCGATTTTCATCATTTTTTTTTGCAGAAAAACACATTTTTCAATTAATCAAAACTCTGTGCCATTTTAACCGATTTCAGCTCTCTTGGTAGTGATTAGTTGGCCTTTCAATGAAACATAATTTGAGGTCCGTTAAAAACCAGCCAAACATTTGAAAAAGTCTTATGAAATCTTAAAATGGCCCTTTGATCGTGTCTGAACCAAAGAGTCTATGTCTGAAAATATTTCTATCGGATCCCTCAGGAATTTTCACATTATATATCAAAAAATTGGCCCGTACGTTACCAATATATGATTTTTGAAAAAAAAAACACTAAGTTTTTCGACGCGTTTTCCGCTTAAACGGAAAAATTACGAAAATGAAAAAAAAAATCGATAACAATAGCGTGAAGTTAAGGTTTTAGCGAAAATTGAAGAAAATTACAATTATTTCAACCATTCTAGCTCGGCGTAGGTCACCCTAATGGCCAAACAAAAAATACAAAAAATATTTTTCAGTACCCAGACCAAATTTTCTCACACCCAACTCAGCTCATTATGTTGCGTTCTTCAGAACTAACAAAACTCCGATCTGCACCGGTGAATCTCGTTTTCAAATTGCTAGAAATGAATCTCCCAGCACTCCGGTGCACCCCGGTCAGTAGTGCAAACAAGTTGCACGATGGCGCAACAACCGCAGCAATCACCTTCGCCGGCGCGATTTTTGAAAAGTGGAACCTCACACCGAATTGATCACTCCATCGCTTCGGTTGGCTAGCGAGAGGTGCAATACCAGCTTTGAAACCTTTTGGATCGATCTGCAGTTTGTACGCGCCACGCGGTTTGATCAGGGTGAGATTAATCGGTTCACACAGCCCCAGCCTGGACTCGCGTGGATCTGGGTACCACTCACTACTTTGTGGTGGGCGCGAACTCGCGTTTGATCGTGACTGGGAAATTAATGGGCTCGATCGATTCTGGTGTGGAGATGGTCATTTTGTTGGTTTTGCTGCCGCAGCATCAATTTGTCGATCTCTGAGTTGCGCCCTGGCTCGACCCGTGGTTGATCAGTTTTGGCGAGCATTACGTTTTGCGTGACTACAATCACATTAGCAGCTCGTGAAGCGATCGAGCGGGATCGTAAAGCTTACCCCTTCTACGGCGACCTGGGATATCTCGGACGATCTGGCTCGATCCATGGTAATGAGCTTGTTTTTTCGATTCCATATCTTCTCCTCGCTGCTCTGGAAGATGCTCGCTCCAAGGTTCGAGACAAATGAGTGTCACTGCCCAAGTTATGAATTTTAATAATCCCTGCCCCCTGCCTCCTCCCCTGTCACCAATTTGTTCCAAAACCAAGCCATCCCCGTGAGTGTATCCAATTTCTTGGGCAATTAAACGTAATGATCTCATTAATACTTATGATTAAACGATTTCAATTAATTTAAACGACCCATTTAATCTTTCCATCGCACTCGAACTCCCCAAAGCGTCTGAGAGTTCCCTCCAGTTATGAAAGTGGACACTTGGGTTGTCGTGACCGGGGTTCTCCAAACTTGCGCTTCCCAACATGTAGATTTTCTGGGCCAGCTTATCAGATTTGAGAGGGGCACCTTTTTGGGGACTTGTTGATTTTTCAATGCGAGCTGATTAAAATGTAACTCAGGGGACACTCTCGAATGAGAGGACTCGACTCATCGAGTTTTTGGTGAGCTCACTCGCGGTCATCGTGGTGGTGTTCATTAAAACACATCATCACCGGGCGGAGAAGATCGCCCATTAAGATTCTTAACGATGCGCTCCATAAGTTTGATAAAGTATTAATATTTCTTCCCTCGCCAAGACGAGGGGGGAAATCTGGTCACCACCAGGTTGTTGAGGTTGATGCGAGGGGTTACTTAATACGAAAGCAATCGAGATCAGTGTTTGTGATAAGGTGGTGAATGTTGTTTTTTCGGGGGGAATATTCTCAATGGACGATTTGCTTACCCAAAAGAAGTTAACGGCTAACTAACTGATAAGTAACATGAAAGCAATTTAAAACCAATAACGCAGTACGACCAAATTTTATTCAAATTGTGCCTTTGGTAAACCTGTTGCATGAACTCCCATTTTAACCACATGAGATTATATTTAATCTCCACATTGATCACCACCAAAGATCATATCCAATATCTGTTCCAGACCGTAGCTCCAGATAGTCTTACGTTTACACTTTTCCCATTCCATAAAGTTCAAACCTCCGGCCAGCTCAAAGGTGGGCTGCACAAGTTTAATTAATTTCCCAATAATGCCACACACAAAGGACCTTTCCCGGTGCCGAACCTAGCCCGGCCTGCAGAAGATCCCCACACTGACCTTATTAACCCCTTTTTATATCCCATACCTGGGGTCGGCATCGCTTCATGGAGTCTAATATGTGAGCCATAATAATTCCCGCTGCTCTTCCCTCGCTAATCTAATTAAAACAATATTGTATCTAAGCCGCATCTCTGGAGTCGGCATCCAGCCAAAGTGCCCAGACTTCCCTGGTGGCTCGTTTCAGTAACTAGTCGAATGTTGCCGCCACCGCTAGCTGGTTCTACAACAGCCCAAACACGGATTTTATGAAGTTATACAACGTTCAACAAGTTTTGCCCCCGCCGCCACCCGCACTGTGACCGTTCCGGGCGATCCTCCCACCGGCGCGTCGCATCGAATACATCTCGAAGAAGATGCCCCCCCGTTCGAAGATGTGGGGCTCATTATTTTCCAGTCTTGCACCGCAGCACAACACTTTAGTGGTGGCAACTTGGGATGGTAGTTTTGGGGATGATCAGGAACTAAAATATGGTGTCATGTTTGAAACCTTGCCAGTGTGTGGTATTCTAAAGCTTTTGACAGATGAAATCTTAAACGATTGATGGTTGATGTTAAGTCCAATCAAACTCATATTTTGAATTGGGGCTATATTTTTTTTTGAAAAACTTGTCTTATATTATAAAATACATGTTTTTTTCTCGAGTGTCATATGCACAATTGCCAAAATTGATATGAAAACTGATTTTTGACAAAAACAAAAACAAAAACAAAAACAAAAACAAAAACAAAAACAAAAACAAAAACAAAAACAAAAACAAAAACAAAAACAAAAACAAAAACAAAAACAAAAACAAAAACAAAAACAAAAACAAAAACAAAAACAAAAACAAAAACAAAAACAAAAACAAAAACAAAAACAAAAACAAAAACAAAAACAAAAACAAAAACAAAAACAAACAAAAAAAACAAAAACAAAAACAAAAACAAAAACAAAAACAAAAACAAAAACAAAAACAAAAACAAAAAAAAAAACAAAAACAAAAACAAAAACAAAAAAAACAAAAACAAAAACAAAAACAAAAACAAAAACAAAAACAAAACAAAAACAAAAACAAAAACAAAAACAAAAACAAAAACAAAAACAAAAAAAAACAAAAACAAAAACAAAAACAAAAACAAAAACAAAAACAAAAACAAAAACAAAAACAAAAACAAAAACAAAAACAAAAACAAAAACAAAAACAAAAACAAAAACAAAAACAAAAACAAAAACAAAAACAAAAACAAAAACAAAAACAAAAACAAAAACAAAAACAAAAACAAAAACAAAAACAAAAACAAAAACAAAAACAAAAACAAAAACAAAAAAAAAACAAAAACAAAAACAAAAACAAAAACAAAAACAAAAACAAAAACAAAAACAAAAACAAAAACAAAAACAAAAACAAAAACAAAAACAAAAACAAAAACAAAAACAAAACAAAAACAAAAACAAAAACAAAAACAAAAACAAAAACAAAAACAAAAACAAAAACAAAAACAAAAACAAAAACAAAAACAAAAACAAAAACAAAAACAAAAACAAAAACAAAAACAAAAACAAAAACAAAAACAAAAACAAAAACAAAAACAAAAACAAAAACAAAAACAAAAACAAAAACAAAAACAAATATGGGTCATTCCATCTGAAGCGGAACAGCATTTGAAAATTACCATCTCCGATTCTGCTCAAATTTGGCAGAGCTATTGAGACTATCAAAACATACCAAAATCCCGAATTTCATCCAAATCGGACCACCATGGAGGATTGTTGTAAAAACGTTGTAGCATTTGCAAATAAATATTAAAAGTTCAAATTTTCAATAAATATTCCTTAAACAAAAAATAGATTGTTCAAGGTATTGATTATCTCGAAATCGTATAAAATTTTAAAAATAATTCATCTTACAGAACACCAGGTAGTAATTATTCATCAGCACGACTGAGTGCTTCTAGCATGTGCGGCGAGTGTAGTTAATTTAGGTAATTTCAAATACTTAAAACTTTAAAATTCGATATCTCTGGAACGAAACATATTACTTTCTGTCGATAAGTGTTGTAAAATTGGACGGGGAATACGATGGTGAGGTCAAATTTAAAAAATAAATAGGGCTGTTTTGAGATACGGCCAATTAAAGTTTTCAATTGCGCAATACAGGTAGAACAAATATTTTAATCCAAATTTTGATCACGGTAATGGATTCTACGTCCAATTTCCTTCAAAATTTAGTCTAAGACCGACCCTCTAAGATTTGTGGTTCCTGAGCAATCGCCGTTTGAAGATAGGGGTTTCGCTCAAAAATCGCAAAAAAGTCGATTTTTTGGGAGGGTACAAAAATGGAGGGGGTGGTCCGATTTGGATGAAATTCGGGATTTTGGCATGTTTTGATAGTCTAAACAGCTCTGCCAAATTTGAGCAGAATTGGAGATGGTAATTTTCAAATTTGCATTTTTTCTTGCACACTTCAGGTGGAATGACCCATATACATCCAAGACTCGATTTTCTGAAGTGCGTACTTAAAATTTTTACAAGTTTATATTTTTGAGTATACACAACCAATTATAAGTTTATCATTACTATATTTATTTTCACAAAATTCATTTAAAATATCATTTTAGCCCTAAAAAACGTAAAACGCAATTTGAGTAGTAACTATTTCGATTTTTTCACCTATTTGTACATCTATAATTCATAAAAAAAATTAAAAGCCATCAAAAGTTTAGAGAAACCTTCGATTTCATTTTTTTAATGAAACTGTTCAAGTAACTTCGCTTCGAGTTTATTTGGCATAATCAGTTTGATTTGCACACTTTTGGGTTGAAATGCGTGTGAAAAACACAGAGAGTAACTTACACAGTATTTTTTTTGTAATTTTGGACGGTTTAATATTACCTCTTATATGATGTAATTTTACCTCAATTTACACATTTTCAGAGGTAAAATTAGAAATTTTTTCTGACATAAAAGATGTATCCCTTCCCAGATGTAATAAAACCATGTTTTTTTTTCTGTGTAATTATGTAAATCTTGAGAAAAGTCGTACCGGTTGAATTATAACTGAACAATACAATGAAATCCTATCATATTGGCACAAAAAAGAGTTTTGAATTTTAATTATTTATCAAATTAGACCACCCTTACCATTTCAGCCGTTCAAATACTTTCACTATTTTTCAAATCGGAATTCATGCTTGTCATGGTATCAAAAGCTTACCTAAAATCATTAGAATCTGCATCAGAGAAGTTGAAATTTTGCCTATAAAGATATTTGTTTTTATTCTACTTTTGATTTTATAAACACCACTCTAGAAACAATCCCTTCAAGACATCCCTACCCTCCCGCCGATGACCCGGGAGGACGCACGGGTGAGATAATTGATTTCGCTTCGATACTCCTGAGCCGAACCAGCCGCGCGATCAACTGAAAGTTCGTGTGGCCGAGGTCGGTTGGCTGCCATCATCAACATATCAACAGCCCAGGCAATGGATCGACCTCTTGGCAACTAAGTGCGAGTGCTTTACCGGTATACGAGATCAAGTTGGGCTTGCAACATCTCGCACAATATTCACTTCGGTTCGGGTGGTTTGGTTTCCTCTTCGATTGTAGATTTTATCCCCTTCTCGGATCAGACTCTATTGATGAGTCAAGGGTAGGAGGCAAATAGTGGTTTGAGTCGTATTTTGTTACCGAGTTGTAAATTAATACACAAACTTTACCCTAACCTCCAACATAGCGAACCACACTTTTGAGCGTTTGATAAAATCTGTAGTTTTATACGATTTTCGGTGAACTTATGAACTCGTCTAGTGAACGTCGTGTTGGTGGCTGTCTACTGAATCTGAAGACAGGTTGCCATCACAGATCATGGTAGTATGAATTCTTGCCGTGAGCAAACATCAACCCCCATTAAAACAATAAAGCTTGATTAATGCAGCCGATTTGAAGGTTGTGCAACATTGTCGAAGATTTTATTCTCAAATGTTCTAAACGTGAGCAGTACTAGGCTGAAATCACTCAGAATTCGATTTTCAAACTAATTGAATTACTAGGCTGGTTACCATATAACTACAATGTATCGACATTGCAATTCTGGAGCTCATTTCCAATGAAAATTAAATTGAAATTGAAATAAAACCAACTTCCCTCTGCTCACTAGGCCGGGTCGTACGGAGAGCAAATCGCCAGCTTTGAGGTAGGTTTACGGGCTTATTAATATGGAAATAATGCAGAAAGGAACCAAAACAAACCTACGCTACATGTCCAATCAAGTCAGTTCAGCTAAAAGTCACCGCCGTTATTTCGTGCAAGATTGTAGTCGAATTGTAGCGCACGATGGTACAAGGTTGGAGTCATCATCTCGGTTAAAACGCTGCAGATTGAGTTTAAGTCTCGATTTAGATGCAGTCCGTTGATGGGTACCACCCAAGGATTAAGGTGCATCTAAGCTCATTTTATTTTTCATTATTTTTATTACGATCATGCAAAGTTTTATTACGCGACTTGGGAGGGATCGATTGAGTTCGACTTGCCGTTGGGTGTGGTGTGCTCATTTCTCACAAGATCTAGAAAGTTGTTTCAAGTGATACTCAATAAATAAGATCACCCGAAAGACGGAAATTTAGAGCACATTTACCAATTTAATGGCAATATTGAACAATTTCCTTTTCTAAAATTTCACTTGCCGCCACCAAATCAGCCACCTCAGATTTATGAGTCAGTAGGTCGGCCTGATTGTATCCTGCAGATACCGCCACAACCAGCAAAATAGCCACAATCTATCGTGTCAATAGAGAAAAATGAAACCAGGCAAAAACTGTTATGGGAAAAATTTCCCGCCAACCGAGTCTCCTCCCAAAGCTTCCCCTCCCCTCGGCTGAAATTATAATCTATTCATATCTCAAATTAAAACCCGCTTGCATCCCATAAATTTCCGCATATCAACAATGTTAATGCAGGAAAATATTGTCAGTTGAATGGACGAAAAATAAATTAATAGTCCAGAATTGGACGCCCGCAGATCTTGGGGCACCGGGTGAGGACACAGTTGCTCCAATCCCACAATTTCTTCCCAGCCAATACCAGTAGCCAGTGGCTCGGAGGGGTACTTTGTGGATCGGTATGCACCGTTTTTCCAGTTCAGTCTCAGATGAGGGTCTTATCAAATTGTGGCTGAAAGGGAAGGCGAAGAGTGTTGGAGAGGTACGAATGCCATGCCAAGCAAATCGTCGCTGGACGGGGACAACAAATCTCCTCCTGGGGAGGTTGGGATTCGCAGGTTTTTTCAAGATGAAGGTCATTAGTAGGGGGAATTTATTTTTTGAGGAAATTTTCCGTTTAGTTCAGTAGCTAGTAGATATAAATACTTTTAGAATCAACTTTGAGCCCAAAACATTTCCGTATATCGTCACTGATCTTGTGACATGTCCTATCTCTTTACAGCAGACTTGTCACAAGATTTCACACAAGCTACGATATTTTAGAACAATATTTTAAAAAGCATTAAAACTTTTTCACTTTTTCATAGCTAAACTATTTTCAGTATTTTTCTCTATTATTTTCTCTTTCCACATTAATTTTTCACCTAAAAGCTTAAAATTGCAGTACACGAAAAAAAAATTATGAAAAATATTTGGGATCATTTTCAATTGAAATAACTACAAATAATGTTTAAAAATATGTAAATATTTTCTACAAATTGTAGAATTTCTACAAGAAATCAAGTCGTGCATTGAACCTTGCACTCATTATGACAGTTAAAAATGGCTGTCTACTACGATTGATTTGATAAAATTATTTGCAAGAAAAAATATTTATATTTAATTTTCAATTTTCAGGAAATTTTGCTGTAAAAAATCCGTTTCCCAAGCTAAAGCGGTCCCTCTTTTTAGATCATTATACAGCAATTCCCGACAAAAAAAAAATGATTAAAAAAAAAAATTCTCGGATCGGACTCAAAATAGTTCTGGGGGTTCCTTGGCCAAAATAATTAGACCCATATTTTTTTGTTTGACCATTATGGTGCCCTACGCCGTGTTAGGGTGGTCCGAAAAATTGCCATTTTCGTCGATTTTCGCAAAAAACACTTTTTTCAAAAAATCATCACTCCGCGCCATTTCATCCGATTTAAGCTGTTTTAGAAGCAAAAGAAAGAGCCTATATTTTTTAAATGATTGAAATACACAACTTTTGGTACCTTAACATGTATAGTCATCGCTGAAATTTTCAAGTTATCGCAGTTTTAGTGAAAAAAGTCGACTTTTTGCCGTTTTCGTCATTTTCCCATTTTTGCACGTAGCGCGTCGAAAAACCCAGTTTATATTTTTAAAATATCGTATCTCATAAATTTAAAAACATAACTTCACCATTTTTTGATAGGTTATGTAAAATTTTCCGAGGAATCAGGTAAAAATATTTTCAGTCATAGGCTCTTTGGTCCCGAGGCCTTCAAAACAGCATTATAAGTTTTCATACGACCTTTTCAAATTTTGAGCTAGATTTTTGAAACTTCTTACTATTCTTCCCAAATAGCCAAATTGATCACTTTTCTTTTGCGTCTAAGACAGCAACAATTGGATTAAATGGCGCGGAGCTATGATTTAAAAAAAAGTGATTTTCAAAAAAAAAAAAATGTGCGGATTTGTTTATTTTTTTGAACAATGTTCTATAAAGTTGCAGCAAATTAACTATTTTTAGCAAGAATGCGGGCATTTTCTGAAGTTAAAAAAAAGGTAAAATAATATTAATTTCTCAAAAAAATCGAAAAATTTACTAAGTACTGTCGTTCTTTAAAAAACAAACGATGCAAAAGCCATAAATTATACGCTTAGTGATTTTTCACGCTCGGAAATTGTTATTTTCACGGAGGTCATAATTTCACACAGCAAATTTCACGGTACGTGAAAAATGTTTAAATAACCTTAAAACTCATGTTCAAAATTACTGCAAATTTTCCTCATACTATATTTTATATTATTCATTCAATTAGCATTAAATTTTCGTCGTCAATTTAACCAACTATTTCTTTGTTATTTTAAGGAGTTTTACATGTAAAAAATCACAAAAATTGATATTACAGAAAATTTATAAAATCCATAAAGAGATGATTTTTAACCACTCTTGAAAGTTTCATGAAGATATTTCATGATCAAACTGAGTAAAATCGATTTTTTAGCTCAAAATTTTGTCAGGCACAAAAAATACAAAACTGTGAAACTTTCGATATTTTATATGAAAAACAAAAATGATACTTTCACTTCACACTAGACTGGTTTAACGAGTCTTCATCAAAATTTTGAGGCGAATTGGTCCAAGTAGTGTTGAGATATTGAAATAAAAATTTCAAAAAAAAATAAGCTTTAAAATTGATTGATCCCACGGGGACCATCAAACCAAATTAATTCAATTACATGGGATTCATAAAAAATATTAAATTTACTAATAAGGACTTATTAGCTTAGCTTAGCTTAGTTTGGTTGACCGTACTCTAGCCGAGCAAAAAGCTCGCAAAAGCTAGGTTGGCGCCGATAAGGAAAATAAATGCGTCAGGAATGTGCCGAATGACACATTACCATTCATTTTTCCTTTTGGTCGACTCCTCATGATCAACGGGGGAAGTGGTGGGGGGATTTGATGATTGGATACCCTATAGAGATGCCTAAGAACTTAGACGACCTCCAAGATATCCGGATTTGGAAGGGGAAAAGGATTGATGGGATACTTCACCGACGAATGAAGTAGTAGGGTTTGGTTGGTGAATATCATGAAATTTAAAATGCAGTAATAAAAAAATAAAAATAAAAAAATAAATAAGAACGCTCTCACCAAATTTGACCCCACACCAACGACGTCACTGCCATCCGCTTCCTTGGCATCTCCTGGGCTGCCGGATGTGACCGCCAGCTGGTCCACCACAGTCACGTGAATCCAGCAACGATGACGGAAAGCAGAACCAGATAATCCCACTCAGCCGACGACTCTCCAGTGCCAGCAGGCACTAACTGACGTGTGAAACTTGCGGTCCAAGGGACGGAACGTCTTCACGTTCCGGGGGTCATTCAGCAAGGCCTGCAGCTTGGTCAGCTTGTTGCCATTCTCCGTCACATCCAGATGCTCGTAAATTTCCTCCACGTTGATGAAGGTCTTCAAAATCATGTGCACCTCGGTTGGGCTCGTTCCTTCTGTAGCGTCTGGTCGCGGACCCAATGTCCGGAGCTTTAGCCACATTCAACAGCTTGCAGCACGCACCCTTAAAGCAATCCGGATCATTGTGCGGACAAATCCAGCTATCATCCTCCGGCACGTACCAAAAAACCGTGAATTTTCTTAAACTTTCACTGAATATTCTCTTAAATTTACTAATAAGGACTTATTGTGCAAAAAATAATAATTTTAAGTGGAATGCATAGATTCAAATTTTAAATATTCAATTTTAGTTTTAAATTTAAAGTTTAAATTTTAAGTGTACCAAGAAAACTGATAAAATACGTTTGATGATCTTAATAGTGATCTCTGATAAATAACTATTTTTTTTTCTCTGCTACAATGGAATTTTGTATCCCTAATAGCTTAGTTTAATTACATACATATCTTGATCATTTTCTCCAATGTAAATGGTAAAAGGTGACTATATCTACTTATTGTTACTTTTAAATGAATATTTGCTAGTATTTGATCTTTTTAAAAACAATAATTTAGGTAAAAAAAACTAAGCAGTCTTTCGAAATCTCATAAAAACATATTTGTTAAAGAGTTCTAAAAAATAAATTGGAAAAAATTAAAAAAGCTGCAGAGATTGAACGTGTGCAAAATATAAAACAAACAAAAATCTTAAATTCACGGAAATTATAATTATGTTTGGTATAAGAATAGCTACCTGATTCATAATTGCTGTATAAACACCTAAACTCCCAAGCTCGAGAAAAAGGGGGAATTTGTATGGAAATTCCCTCTTATTCTCGAGCTTGGGAGTATAGGTGTTAAGGTATTCAAAACATTAATTTCTTAGTAATTTAATAATTTTTATGTATATTTTCTTTTTAATTCTTAAAATTTTTAATATTAGGCAATCAAAACCTATATAATTTACATGAAAAGGCATTGTGGGTGAAATGATTGTTGAATTTTGATTTCACAGAAACTTCAAAATATCACTAATTTAACGCCATAATCAATATCCATATATATTCTTATGCAACATTTATGGAAACTTTCTGAAAAAATATGTACATTCGATAGCATACGATTGAGTTTGAGATTTTGATAAATCGTGACAATTGTAAGTCAACTCCTTATACTAAAAATCTAAATTTTAGTATTTGTCTTTTTACGCGCCCTAATTTACCAATATACTTTGGAGTAAAACCATTTCGCCCTGTCTAAATATTGTTGAAAAACTTAATGTGCACGTATCTTGAGACTCCAAAGCTCAGGTTGGAATTGTTTCAAAGACAAATCGTTGAAAAAAAAAGACAATTTGTGCATCCCCAGCAGCTCGATTGCTACTGGTGGCGCAAAAATTGATATTTATAGGCGCATTACATGAATTATAGACATTTGAATTGAAATTAAATAAATCTGATAACAAGGTGATTCTATTCACTTGCTCACCGCGCATACCAACGAGAGAGAGGCCCTGATCTTTGGGGTCTCTCGGGGAGTGACCAGCATCACGGCCAGATCAGACCAGCATACTATTCAAAGCGGGGGGGAATTTCTCGCTGAAATTATGTTTAATGTAAATTTAATTTGTTACGCCGGATAAATTTATAAAATGAGCGAATGCAAATCACGTGCTATTTTCCCTCTCTCGTTCTTGTAGAGAGGGGCCGGGCAGTGCTCACGGAATTTGCCATGGCCAAACGCGGTTCTGCTTTCCCTCCCCGGATCAACATTTTTCTCGGTCCAGCCCAGGTGATGGGTCTGATCCTCCTCCTCAAATAGGTTACCGAGTGGATCTATGCAAACACAATACCGTCGCCGCTACTTGCCGCGCGCGCGCACGTAATTTATGCGCAAATTTTCTCGCTCTTTACGGACTTGTGGTTGACCGCGGAAAGCGCGACCTTTTCACGCGCAGCATAAGTGGTGCTAAACGGGTTTTGGTTTATGTCCGGGCACACGTGGACTTGTTCGGTGTTACGAATTAATCATAGGTTGGAAGAGAGGGAGAAATTTTGTTTTTTTTATCAATCTCTCAAAATGATTAAGTGCAAAAAACATGTATTTTTTACAGCTCAAAAGTTACACAAACATGATCTAACTCAAAAATTTCAACCACCTGCTGCATTCAAAGAGCAAACAGCTTAAAAACAAACAAAACAAATTGGTAGGTGTACAAATTTGCATATTCATTGCTTTTCAAATATGTTCAGCTGTCAAGAACGCTGGCACATGCAACAATTTGAGATCATAAATCGAATTGTCGTTGGGCTTTGTTTCATATAAATGGGAACATGGGAACTCAGATTTGAACCGAATGAAATAATATTTATTGCTGGTAAAACTAATGAAATCGAACAAGTGCTTTCAAAAACGACATTCCAGAACGATATTGGCTCTAACCGCGTATATAGAGCTTTTTTGGTGCCATTCTTCCAACAGAGCCCAACATCTAAACTCTTTATTGCATGTCATCGTTCACGGGGAGGCCACAACAACGCGCGACCTCACTCTCCAGTGGGTGCCATCCCAGTGAATAAATTATCAACCGATCTTGATGGGCGAGCAGGAGGCGAATCTATGCACCATTCAATTCAGCTGATTCGACTTGTTTGGGGGGTGATCCCAGCTGAGAGACTTCAACATTGTTTCGCGGGAGCAAGCGATGAACCTCGCCTGGGCACGCGGGGAGCAGGATTGAAGTGCATCATCGTCACTTCCACGTCAGCTGGGGAAGGAATCTCGAGGCCGTTGAAGACGAAGACCTGGGTGCATTCTTGGGTGATGTGGCGTGCATGTATTTTATCACCGGAATTCCATCGCATCGAATCTTCTAAAACCATCGGTATTGTAAAAGGATGCATCTCTTGAACGCGTTCACTGAGCTTACACGATGGAGCTTATAAGAACAAGAGTCACAGTTTTGCAATTTTTCAAATCAAAGTTTTCAAAAAGTTACTTTTTGCGTTTCTCTTTGTTTCGTCGTCCGTGTCTGTCGCGGGTAACCATGAACGGCCATGATCGATGACAACCAACTTTTTCAAAACTTTTTTTTCGTAAAATCGCGATAACTCGTGATGTTTATAAGCAAACCCCTTATGTCTATATATCATTTTTTTTGTAATTGTCTGCTCTACAACTTTGTAGAATATTATTATACTCTAAAAAATAACCCTGCAAAATTAGAAAAAAACACGAAATTTTAAAATGAAAAATTTTGTTCTAAATGAAAAAATGACCCTTCTGGGTCAATGTAGATTCGAAAAGTACATTAAATTTCCCATAAAATGACATGTTCCAAAATTTTTCACAGTTGAGTTAGGGAAAATGGCAGAGTTTTTCAAACTTGTTTAGTGTTTTTTTTCTATGAAAAATACGTTTTTCCGGAATTCTGAGTACGCCATCAAATCGGGCGTCTAATTTTACATAAAAGTTTCACTTTGACACCAAACTTCTATCTCATCACCATTTCAGGCTGCAAATTATTGAAAAACACCTCTTTTTTCGCATGTTCAAAAATGGAAGGGGTCGTACCGCCCCTCCGTCACGAGATATCAAAAAACGGACCTCGGATTCGTGATCAGGGACAAAAGTTACCCCTTAGGACAAAGTTTCACGCAAATCGAAGATGGGTCGGGGCAATTGCTGTGTGAGTTGGCGGAGAATTACCCAAGTATCAATTTGCACTTCTAAAAAAACACAGCAACCAAACGTCGGACCATCAATGCACAGTGGTCCAGATCGCAAAATTAAGTGGAAAATGGATTTTCCGAAAAATTGTAAAGTTTTGGAGCAGAAGAGTTGTTGCAAATGGAAAAGGATAATTTATGGGTTGGTTCAAAATAAGGGTGGTTCATGATTGGGGTGATTTTTGAACAATTTTTTTTTTTGACAAATGCATTCGATGTGGTGAAGAATATCACTAAGAACAACATGGAATCATAAGGTGAGTAGATATGGCTGTTGCATATGGATCATTTCCGTTTTTTCACTAACTGCAACTGCTGCGCTTTGAATGGTATGAAAATACCAAATTTTGGTATTACTTGTGCAAATACCAGCGACCAAAATGTGCTCTTGGTTGCCCAGTAATAGATGGTAAAATACCATGAAATCATACCAAAATCTTGTATGTGGACGACCACAGGAATACCAAAATCTGATTTTCCAAGGGCGCGGGAATACTTAAAAATAAAACCATAATAATACCAAGTTTTGGTATTCAAGCAATGCACAAAAATCCAGAAGACCTCAACTTGGTATTGAAATGGTTTTATTTTGAGGTATTATTTTACTCTTGGAATAACATGGTTTGGTATTGTTGTGCCCTTCCACATACAAGACTTTGGTATGATTTCATGGTATTTTACCATCTATTACTGGGCAACCAAGAGCACATTTTGGTCCCTGTTATTTGCCCAAGTAATACCAAAATTCGGTATTCCCGTGTTATTTACCCCTGTTCGGGAAAGAAGGGCTCTTTCCCGACATTTTGCGGGGTATACCGAAATATTTCGTCGGGGGATCTAGAGCAACTTTTTTTTTGAAGATTATTTTTCGATTTTATGGGATATTTGTTCAAAAAAGTCACAGAAAACCAGTGCATTCATGTTGATATCACTCAAATTTCTTATGAATATGCCTTGGGGACTCTAACCAACCATATTTGATTAATATTTAACCTCCAATAAAAAAAAATCGAACCAGATTTCTAGCTTTCTTTGAAATTACCCCAAAATTCAAGCTGGAAACCCCGATACGACCGAAAATAAATCATTTTTTGTATAATTTGTCATGAAAATACAGCAACACATTGCCGGGATACGAATTTGAGCAATTAACAAAGCAAAACATGGATTATTTAATAAATTAGCTGTTTATTACCCAATAGGCTCCAAAATTTATTTTTTCAATCCTCTGCCACATTACACCATTATATTTTAAAACAGTTTAGAATCAATTACATTGTAGAGAATAGTTTTCTGAACAAGTTTCATAAAATAGAATCAGTTTTGGTTCAATATAAGCAGAGATATGCCCAATTTCCTGAAATAAATAGTGCCTATCTCCAAAATTTCTTAATTTAATTACCTTTCACATGATGGGCACTGCCTACTAAGATATTTTTTATGATGATAATATTTTATTGAAACATTAAAATTATAACAAGTTTTGACGAAATTCATGAAAATTATTCTATAGAATTCATTACAAAACTCAGTAGGCAGTGCCCATCATGTGAAAGGTAATTAAATTAAGAAATTTATTTACTATTACTATTTATTTCAGGAAATTGGGCATATCTCTGCTCATATTGAACCAAAACTGATACTTTTACTGATATTTGCTCAGAAAACTGTTTTCTACAATGTGATTGATTCTAAAATGTTTTAAAATGTAATAGTGTGATGTGGCAGAGGATTGAAATAATAATTTTCAGAACCTATTGGGTAATAAACAGCTTATTTATTAAATAATCCATGTTTTCCATTGTTTGATGCTCAAATTCGTATCCGGGCAATGTGTTGTTGTATTTTCATGCCAAATTGTACAAAGAAAAGATTTATTTTCGGTTGTATCGGGGTTTCCAGCTTAGATTTTGGGGTAATTTCAAAGAAAGCAAAGCAATCCACTTTAATAACCCCCGGGTCTTTTGTGGGCTCTGGGCAATAGGACTACCGCGTTAGTCATAAGCCGTCAGATTGGTTTGAAGTAGGTACTTAAAGTTTACGTCCGTATTAGGGACGTTCACGTTTGTTCTGGAACCATTCCGGCTTTACTGGTCGAAGTAATATGTTTTTGAAAACTTACATGTTATTCTTGTCAAAAGGTAAAATGGAAAGCTTCGTAATTTCAAAACCAAATTTCTTTCTTGTCCAACACACGTATTACGTACGATTCGATACAAGGGCCCCTCAAAATGACCCCGCGCGAAACCGATCCAGATGGAACAACCGACATTTATCTTCAAGTCACTTCGGACCTACATTTAAATTAAGCTTTCTTCTCAATTACCACGCACTCCACGATACTCTGACTCTGGTTGGCCATCTCTCTAAGAAGCCGTTGCTGCCACGGTGTTGCCATCCTTATAATTATAAATGATTTATTTAACATACTCACATCCACCGGACAGCCGGCACTGCACCACCAAAAATTTCAGATTGCAGTCCTCGAAAAAAAAAGCAGCAAAACTCGAGCATTTAGACTTTTCCTTACGTGGCTCGCTTCTGTGTTATAATTTCCAGACGTCCGCCGTCGTAACCGTCATCAGTGGGACCTCCTTGGCCGGTGGTCTCACGCAATAAAACGGCTAAATATTATATTTAAATTCGACAAAAATTGCACCGGGTGCTCATCACCATCAGGCCGCCTCTGCCGCGGCAGTCGAACGTGACCCAAAGAAACACCCTGGCCCTTTTGCGGGGTTTCTCGCGGGTTCACACTGACCCCCGACAGAAGTGGGGACCCCAAAGTAGTAGGGAATTAATAATTGATGCGCCGGGAC